>NW_011888785.1:575850-589163 GCF_000151845.1 Pteropus vampyrus | reverse complement strand
CCTTTCGTCTTTTCCTATAGAATGCGTCATCTATTTTTCTCTTTAATTTTATATTTTTGTAATCTCACTTAGTACCACTTTCTGTGTCTAGTTGCTCTTTGAAGAAGAATTTTATAAATCGGGAGTAGAATATTGGAGTTCAAAATTATCATTATTAACTTAAAAATAATAACCTCTTAGTGTTAGGCAAAAATTTATGTCTTAATAGTGCAAATGATTTTTATGATAAAATCCAATATGTTCACTTAAATGTATCATTCCATTTAATCAAAAGACTTAGAAAAATGAACTCTATTTTAACAAGAAATTGTATCATCTTCCCATTCAAATGAATGAAAAGTCACAAGCATATAGTTTAATGCTGTTCTTTTTAAAATATGAATCCCTTAGATTTTAGTATAATGGAGCAAGGAGTTATATTGTGTTTTTTTGTTTTTATTTTTTCAAAAAACAATTTATTAGATGTCTTCTGTATGCTAGGGAGTATGTAGAAGATAACACAGTAGAAGACAAACTCTGCCCTTAAAGGATTTATAAGATATTTATGTTTTTCAATAATCTTTTTCTAAAAGTTGCTTTAAGAATTCCTTTTGAATGAAACACAGTACTTTGGGATTTAATTAAATCACAAATATTTAGTCTCCATCATAGAATGTTGTGTATTTAAAAGTCAGTGGATGGTTTCCATGAGCTGAACAACAAGGCCGTGATACTAAATGAAATATAATTCAACCAAAAATTAGTGTTGAAAGAATTCTAACTTCCTCTAATTTTCTGAGTCTTTAATTGAAGGCTTAGAGAAATGATTTTCCAATGATCAATTGCAACTTGTATTTGTAGGTAACTAATTTCATTTCAGGTTCTCTTCACAAAAAATATTTTAGTTTTACAGTGAAATAAAACTTTTGAAATTTTTGATCAATGTTATAAAAATGTGTGAAATTTTAAAACATAATCTTTAAGTTTCTAAACATCAATATATTGGTTTCTTTTTATTTAAAAATGTTTAACAATTGTTAATGCAGTTTACTTTAATAGCACCCAATATAATGATTTGGTAATGATTATTCAAATAGTACCTCTAGCTAAGAAACCTCTTTTATATATACATTTTATACTGCTTGTTTAAAGTGCTTGAGAGCTCAGCTTAGGCAATTCTGAGCACAATTAGCATCTCTTATTTGAAATGAGGCTTTAGAAAACAAAAATATAATAATTTCTCTGAATAATAAAAAAGATAATTATGCAACCTGAGGAGAGAAATAAGGAGCAAGCAGGTGTAACACAGGCTCAGGAGGAGACAGGCACATGTGTGAACATAACACAAGCCTCTATGTGATTAAGGAAGAAAAAAAAGTCATACATATCATATTTCTAGGATAGCAGTTCTTTTTATTAAGTAAAGGAAATCTAGTACATCTTTGCACCTAGATTTTTTAGCCCCAAATGACTTGTAGGAAGGGAAATGGAATTGCCTGAATAACAATGGGGATATTATATTTGCAAAAATGGAGGAATTAACTACATTAAACTAAAGGCACTTTAAAAATAGAAATGCAGATTAATTTTTTTTCCCTGGCATGCAAGCCCAGAAATTTGAAGTAATAGGAAGAAATACCTTGGGTTGCTCTCTTACATAAGTAGACAGACTCAAATAGTTAGTTCTTCATTTTTACAAGAATGTGTATTTATTGCTGTAAAACAGCGATTCCCAAGTCTTTGTTAATTCGTAAATTCAACAGGACAAAAGACCTTCTGTCACCTTGTCCTTAGTTATCACTATTTAAATATTTCTCTAGGATAGAAAAGAATAGTACTACTGATGATGGCTCATGCTCATAAGGCAATTCCTACTTTTTTTGCCAATAGTTATGGCAAAATTAACAGTACAGTAACTATTATAAAAAACTGCCTAGGGTCAGATCATATTTGAAACACCACTGTTCCAAAACAAATATTTCTCTCTTATTGGTTCCATACCTGGGTCACTGGGTCCTCTTTATGATTTTATAGGAAAGTAATGCCAATACAAATACATAAAAAACATCCCTCTGAAAACAACCAGAAATGCTGTCTTCAGGTGGAATCATCCAAGCATTAACTGCAACTGGAGAAAATACCGATATTTGAATAGAGAAGGGAAAATGAACAGATGAAGGTAACGTTTATGAGTGATTTTGGGGGGTGCATATGCATCATATCGTTTTATTTAGTCATCCCAGCAAACATATGAAGTTTCAGACAAGAAACCAAGTGTTAGAGCTATTAAGAATTTTGCCCATTGACGTGGCAGTTGATTCCAGTTCTGTCTAAATATAATTGCCTCCTTCTTTCATTCCTGTATCGTAACTCTTGGATAGGGTGACTGGAAATAAGCATATTTACATAAGAAATCTTGCATAAGACAATGCAAGATTGCTTTATAAAAGATATTTAGAAAATGAAAACAAAAAAATAAAAATAAAAAAACTCCATTGTTCCCTTGCCCACCTTTTTGGAAAAAAAAAAAATAGGCAAAAATCTGAAGAATTTATCCTCAGAAGATAAATCTATCAATAATTTGTAATTTTGTGAATTTGCTTTCTTAATCATGCAAAAAAGAGACAAAGACAAAAATAAAAACAAACATTTGTAGCCAATCTAATGGCACACTGAGGGAAATAACAAGTAAAATGAGTTCCTGCATTTTAAGTGCTTATTGTCAGTCTGATGAGGGTGACAAGCACAGGCAGGATGAATTCCATCCTAAGGACTGTGAGGAGTATTGAAATCAGAGAGCCATGTGCTTGGGCGCATGCAGCAAGCACAGCAACAATGGGGTCCGGCTGATTGCCCAGTGGGCAGCCGGCCCACCTTGGCATGACTTTATTGAGTAACTTAGGCACTGTCAGCCGTCTCCACACCCCCCATTTTTCGCAACTTTAGTCATACTTTCTCATTCGTTAGTCACAGGAATACTGCACAGATTCATGAGATTTCTGTAAGTGCTTCGGGCTTCTTAGAAGAAATAGATAAATACAAAAAGTGGCATCTTGTGACAGAATCCTGCTTTGCTAAAGCTTGAGAAAGAAGGAGGGGTGCTGTAAGATTATAACTATAAGATCCTAAGCATTCCATGCCTTTCTTTTACGTTTGAATAATAACGAAACAATCTCATTATTTAAGAGAATACAGCAAAACATATTTGTGGCTTGGATTCCGATTCTCATGAAAAACCTGTTATATAAACAGGTCAAAAACAAGCAATCATTTTTCTCCTGGTAAAGCAGAGTTTAGAATAGACCTCTTTTAATTTTTTTTCTTCTGAGAGAACTGTATGTTTTGGGGGGACAAACTGAAAGATTCAAAAAGTGGAAAAGGCACTTCATAAATTATATAAATTCCTAACCATTGTGCTGTATACCTGAAACTAAAGGTTTTCTAGGAATTATTTCTATTAGAGGAGAAATGAGTTCAGGATCAGACGGCCTTTCGACACCTTACTGGGAATTAAATGATAAGAGCTGACATTTATCATATGCCTACGTCATATCAGGTATTTTGTTAAATGTTTTAAATACAATATCAAATTTAATCCTTAGAACAGCCCTACAGGTTAGGTACTATTAGTATCCTCATTTTGGAAAGGAGATATTGAAGTATAGGTAGTTCACTGACTTGCCAAGTTTTCACAGTTGGTAAACTCAGAGACAGCATTTAACCACAGATCTGCCTGATTCTAAAACTTCTACTCTTAAATACTATGCTATGTTTTTCATTCTCCAGGGAGCCTAGTAAACAGGAAAGGCTGGCCTTGTATGTCTTGTGTTTTACCTGCCTCACTTTCTTTCATCTTTCCCCAGAAATATTTCTCTAGGATGACAGAAAATAATAGTACTGCCTCTGATGGGTCATACTCATAAACGAGGTGATTTCTATTATTTTGTCCATCATTAGTCAATAGTACATCACTTGTTGATAGTACAATGACTATTACAAAAGACTGCCTAGAGCCGAACCAGACTTGAAGTACCACTGTTCCAAAATAAAATTTTCCCATTAATAGATTCAACCCCTACTGTACAGACTTACTCTCATAGGCCACCAGGAAAATGTCCAGTTGATATTTGCAGAAGTCTGAGCTTTTGGACAAATTAATGACATTGATTTCTACTCAGATTTGAGAGCAGAAATACGGGCATGGGGTAGAGGTCTGAGGATCAGCTTTACTACTGATGAAACTGGATTGGAGAATGCGGCTTGCTCTCAAAGACAAAATAGGCTTCCTATAACTCTCCTTTTATCATCAACCCCAAAAAAGCCCACCAACAAATCAATAAACAGAATATTGGCAAGTATAAGGCTTTGGAATACAAAATTCAAATTTCTAACCTGACAGAATATGTTACCCTTATTTTCATAGCCTGCTCTGATTTCCACTCCATCCTAAAGGAGAGGATGCTTACCTGATTGGGTAAATTGGAAAGAGGTCCAGGGGCACACACGTGGCCTGTACTCCCTCTGGCTCCTGCCAGCAGACTCTTCCCATTCTCCTCTCCTTTGCTTGGTAAGCCTTCTGGAGCAGGTGGGTCCAACCCAGGTTCTCCAATCTCACTTTAATGCTAATAAAGCTGATATTTTCATCTCTGACTGCTTCGTCTATCTTCCAGAAGACACCGAAGAAACCGAAAGAGTGAGTAATTGGCACTCCTTCCAACAGATCAAGGATATACCGAGTATACTTTGCACTGGACAGAAGAGTCATCAGAGATATCAGTAGTGAGGAAATGTCACAGAATTAGCCTCACATCAAATCTTATGCCCTGGGACCAGTCAAAACTAATATTTGTTCTACATGTTGTGTCCCACTTGAAAATGCTCTCTGTTGATTCCCAAAAGGGCTATAGACAAAGCCCAGCACCTCGATCCTATGGCTTTCAACTCTAAAAGAAAAACATCTCCCTTTTGCTAAGGGCCAAGTTCCAAGTGCCTCACAAAATCAGTTTCACTACTTCTTTTACTTCCCTAGTCCTTATCTTTCCTCCCACCAAATACCATTATTTGCATGTGTATTTTGAATGCGGTAACCAGATATATTTAGAAAAAAGTCTTGATCTGGAAGCTGTGACGGGACAAACTGTAAGTATAGTTGGCAGCACTGTGTCCCCAACTCGCCACAAAGAACATATGAGCTCTTTGTGCCTGACACTTTACACAATATGCTCCCTGGCTTTAAGAAAACATTATTTCATGTTCTTACTCTAATCAGTCTTGTCTGCCAGCCTCAAGAACTGAGAGGTTCATTGTTATATGCAGCTGTCATTTGTTCCATCTCCTGGCTCTCTGTGCCTTCAATATCTTTGTGGTATTTAGTGAAAGTAATTTTCAGTTGGAAATTTTCTGCCCTTTCAGTAAGTGCAAGTATAGCACTTCATCAATGGCCAAAGAATTCCGAGCTATCTGGGATGTATCGGGACAGTTGATAAAACCTCACGGAGCAACCTATGATAGTACATCCCATCATAAATTAAAAAAAAAAGGCAGAAAGAGCCTTTGTCAGTGTTTATCTGAAGCGCTTTTATTCTTTGCCCTTGATTTCCTCTTCAGAAAATTGATGCGCCCTTAAATTGAAGCAAGAGGCTTGACAGGTGATGGTTAGTGTGATAACTGCTCAGATTTCATCAGCCAGTGTTTTTCTGGTGGTGCAATTGTCGGAACTTTCAGCTAGATTACCTGTCATCCACTACATCAGATAAAAGAGGCAGAGTTGAAAGATGCAGTTTTGCCACTGTACCTTATAGGAAATGAAAAGTGCAGGTGTGGTAACAGTACTGAGAAAAAAGTACAATTATTTTCTAATCAGGCTATTTCTTCGAGAAAGTTGGTGCCTAAATGGGCAACCATTGGGCCAAACCATTGCTGTATTTGCATTGTTAAATTTATGAAGAAATGAAAGGAATAGTCAGTCACACTATAGGTAGTGCTACAAGCTCTCCCTTCCCGATCCATTATATTTGTTCCACAAATTGAAATAGTCTCAGTTTATTTTTAGATGCAAGAAAAATGTTCCTGTTTTGGATACACCTTAATATGCTCATGTTGAGCCTATATTTTGATCTGCTGTTAAGCCGTTTTAAATAGTAAAGGGAGACATGTTACAGAAAGTTTTACAGAAAAACTTTTTAGATAAAAACATTGGAAATAGCGTAATTTGTGGAAATTCTGCTATGTAGTTAGAATAATTATGTGACCGTTGGTTTTTTTTTTCAGATTTAAAAAGCAACATAGGGTGATAAATCAAAAATAGGAAGGACTCTGGATGAACGTGTGTTTTTATTTGTGTGATTATATTTTGCACTATATTTTGGACTATTTCCTGAACATCAGATTATACCGAATAAACTAATTTCTTCCTTTTTAATTTGTCACTTCTTCAGACGAGAAGCAGGTATTTGAATACAGTTGTCCCATGATAAGTGGACATTTGTTTTCCCTGAAAAATTTAAGGGACATCTTGCTTCTTGATAGAATGAGAGGGAGCTATACACTGTGATCTTACTAAGGCTCCCTAGAATCCCAGTAGAAAAGACTTATTTTCGGAGTTTCCTGCAATTATTCGTGATCGTTTATTTTCCAGAGTGAAACTTAGCATCCAAACCTGGCCCCGACCCAAAGAGCAATTGGTTGTTATTGTGACAAAGTAATGACTTTCCTTAGCACAGTCACATACACAGTTAGAACTTCCCATTTCCATTTAATTATGCGTATTCATCAGAGTATATCTTACCAGAAAATGTTTATCCCCATGTACATGAGCCTCCTATTCAGATGGCTTTATTATATTTTGTTAAAATCTCAGTCTAATATGAGCAAATGATATCACTTACCGTACCACTTCTAAAATTTCCCTTTCTCATTTTTTTCTTCATTTGGAGGTAGTTTGCTCTACTAGAAAGAAGACTGAGCCAGGGAAACCACATAACATAATTGTCAAGCATTTGGGTGTTGCTTGGAGAAGTCTAAGACCCTGTACATCAAGCTGGAGACATTGTTTCCCCCAAGAAGAGTGGTCGGGAGAGCAGAAAGGCAGATTATTAACTATTTCTTTAGATATCTCTGTATCGTTGGGCTTGAATTACCTCTGTAACTAAAAATTAATGATAAAATAGAAACATTTTTAAAAACATGCAGTCTAAGAAATTGATAGCTTAGCTTTCAATCCTGGCTCCTCTACTCTCTAGCTATACAATTTGGGGCTAGTAATTTTTCTTCTTTGAGCTTCAGTTTTCTCATCTGATAAATGGCATTAATAATATCCAGATTATAGAATTATTGTACGGATTAAATTAGATAATCCCTGTTACGTGCTCTGCACATGGAAAGTACGCAATAAATATCAACTTTTTGGAATAAGGAAACCTGAGTATCACGAATTAGGTATAAAAAGTGTTTCTTGAGTAAAATATTTAAACTTCTCTGAGCCTTTTTTTCCTTTCCTTTTTTCTTAGGAGGTGGGTAGTTAGAAGTGATGGTGTCTGAGTCCCCTTTTATTTCTAACATTTTGTGATTTCATTTAAAATGTAGTTTAAAGAGGTCATGCTTGTTGATTCCAAAGAAAAAGACTTAAATTGAGATTTCAGCCCACCATATATGTCCTCATCTCGACATTAGGTTTAGTCATCTTCAGGAATACCATTCCTTCAGAAAATCACAGCCTAGATGTGACCTAATAGTTCGTTCAGAGCTAGGAGGCACCTTTAGGTGGTACTCCCCCCCAGAAAATAATCTGTATTCAACCAAAATGAACAGCTTGCTATCTCTTCCTTGGCCAAGGTCCCTATCTTTATGTCTCTAAAGCACAAAGGTTCTAACCATTTAAGAAACCTAGAATGCACTTTCCCTTCTGTGAAATCTTGCCTGACCTCTCCAAACCATAAGAAAATCCTCCTTCTTCGAATTCAAGGTCTCTAATCCTGGTTATGGACTTGTAAGGCTGTCAGGCTCAACCTTTCATTACAGTTCATGTCGTTATATCAACAGGGAGCTCACTACATTTTGAACTAGATCATTCCATGTATATATTTTGAGCTACATCATTCCTCATGATTGAGTATCACAAATTATTAGAAAGAATTTTCTCACATTGAACTGAAATCAAGCTTCTTATAATTTCCACCCTCTTGTTCTAGCTTGGTTTCCCCAAAGCTGTATACTACTACTACTACGATCTACTACTTCTTTCATGAGTTGGCCTGCCAAACATTTCAGATTTGCTTCGTATCTTCTTTATGCTTACTGTTTTCCAGGCTCACTGTCCACTATCTTACTATCCATTGAATGTGAGATAAGCAGTACATGGTCCCTCAGCATTCTTCAAAAGTCATGATTGTAGACCTCTCATCATTTGACCTTTTTTTTACACCCACTTCGATGCTCTCTTAAAAATATATCACCCACAGCTAAAGCTCTCTTCTAGAAATGCTCTGACAAGTATCAAATATAGTGATATGATTGTATCTCCTTTCCAGAGCACCCTATTTCCAATAGGTTTATTTTATTTTACTAAGTTTATTTTATTTTACTGCCAAATTGCCAAGCATAGGAATCTTATTTACAAAAGAAAAAAAAGTTGATTTGGCCTAACTTGGTTTTATAGAACCCATTCTGGCTCTTGTTAATCACCATTTTCTTTTTGATATAAGGACAACTATCTGTTTAATGAGTCCTTTTTAAAAGATTTTCTTGCTGGAACAATCGGATATCCATAAGCTGAAAAAATGAACCTTGATCTAATTCTCACAGCTCACACGGCTCATACAAAAAATTAACTCAAAATGGATTATAGACTTAATTGTAAAATGTAAAAGTTATAAACATTTTGGGGGAAAAAAAACAGAAAAAAAGCATATTCTTAGATGTGACACCAAAAGTATGATTCGAAAAGGGAAAAATTAATTAATAAATTGGACCTTATCAAAATTGAAAACTTTTGCTCTGTGGAAGTCTCTGTGGTGATGAAGAACAGACATACTGCAGACTGAGAGTGAACATTTGCAAAACATACATTTGACAAAGGGCTTATGGTTAGAATATATCAGGAACCCTCAAACTAAACAAACAAACAAAAGAAACGACAATTAGAAAATGGGCAAAAGACATGAAGTGGCATTTTCTCAAAGAGGATATACAGATGGAAAATAAGCTCAAGGAAGAAGTTTAACGTCATTAGCTGTTTGGGAAATCAAATTAAAACCACAATTAAAAGTCACTGTGTATCTACCAGAATAATTATAATAAAAATGATATTGATAACCTCAAAAGCTGGTGAGAAAGGGAAGCAACTGAATGTAAAAAGGCATAGCCACTCTAGGAAAAGTCTGACAATTTCTTACAAAACTGAACAAGTGCTTATCATATGAGCCAGTAGTTGTACTCTTGGGCATTTATCCCAGAGAAATGAAAACTTGTGTTTACACTAAAACCTATATGTGAATATTTATAGCAGTTTTATTTGTAATAGCTAGAATCTAGAATCTAGAAGAAAGTCAGATGTCCTTCAATGAATGAATGGTTAAACAATCTGCGGTATATCTGTATTATGAAATAATACTTAGCAATAAAAAGGAACTATTCATATAGCTTCCTTTGAAATATGATGGCCAGGTTTCTGAGTTTTGGCCAGTGGGATAAAAACCTATATATCTTTAAAGGGCAGAAGTTCACCTTTTAACTTTCCTGCTGGCTGGAATGTGAATGTGATGGCTGGAGCTCAAGCTAACATCTTTGACCATGTAGTTTAAACCATGTAGGCAGATAGTAGAAGCCTGGGACCCTGATGATTGTGGAACTACCATACCAGCTCTGGACTATTTACCCTTGAATCTCTTTTATTTCAGAGTAAAATAGCAATAATTTAAGTCATTTATTTGGGGTTTTCTGTCACTTGCAGATGAATCCAAACTTAGCAGGTGCAAGATGTATATAAAAGGGACAGAAAGGCCAGTATGACTGAGGGATAGTAGTAAAGAGAGAATTATATACGATGAAGTCAAAGAGGTGCCTGAGGCAGTAAACAGTAGTTTTATTCAGTGTGATGGAAAGCCATTGTGGAAACCCACGTTTTATGTAGGAGAGTGCACAGAGTCTGATTTCCATTTACTATTTGCTGCAATGTGTCCGATGTGAAGCATGGAGTCTAGTTATGAGGCTGTTGATGTATTCATCAGCCTGAAAAAAGCTGATAGATTTGGGGCATTCTTTAGAGACAGGATTATATGACTTGCTGCAGGATTAGATTGGAGTGTTAAAGAACAAAAAAGAATAAAAATAACTCCTAGATTTGAGCAAATAAATAGATAGTGATGAGGAAAGAATTTTGTTTTGGCTGGGTTAAGTTTGAGGCCTATTTGGCCTCCCTGCAGAGATGTCAGGTTGCCAGTCAGACATCTGAGGCTGGAGCTTAAGGGCTGGTTAGATAGAAATTAGGAGCCATTGGCACATGGCTGGACCAACTCATAGTAGGATCCTTTGAGAAGGAAGAGGGAATCCCAGAGCACAGCCTTGAGGCAAACGAAAAAAATAGAGGATTCTCTACTGTTGAATTGTACTCCTGACACTTACTGGATTTCATTAACCAAAGTCATAATAATAATAATAATAATAATAATAATAATAATAATAATAATAAAGGAGGATTCTCATAGCTAGATGTGGGGATGAAAAGGGGGGTGATCAGAGAAGCCTTTCCTCAAAAAAGCCTATGGTGAGACATGAGGGGTGAGTGGGGATAAGTCAAACCTATGAGGTTGGAGTAATAATGAAAGGGTTCCAGGCACAGAGAGTAACATGTGCAAGAGGAAGAGCACGGAGGCATTCAATGAACTAAAAGAAGTTCATTAGTGATGGAGCAAAAGGTAGAGTGAGGGATGTAGGGGTGGGGTGGGAGGAGAGTGGCTGCTGAGGTCAACAGTAAAGATGGAGAGATGAACAAGAGTCAGAATTCGTAGGGGATAGTAAGAAATTGAGAAGTAAGAAATCATCCTAAGAGTAATGGGAAGCCATTAAAATATTTAAGCAAAGATGTGACTTAATCCAGAGAAGCTAAATAAGATAGTGGTGAAGAGCATGATTCTTGAGCCAGATAGCCTGGGTTTATATTTAAGACTTATCACTTTCTAAGCAATGGGACTTTGAGAATTTCATACATACTCGGTCCCTCTGTTTCTTTATTTATGAAATGGGAATAATAGTAGAATCTATTGTACAGGATTATTGTGGATTATTATGGCTCTAATGTGCTTAGAATATGCCCAATAAGGCTTACTCTTACCAGATTTGAATAACTAGAGAGAAAAGTGAGGCACTGTGGACACATCCAAACGGGCGGTAGTAGTGTGGCCTAAGTAGGGGTGGTGACAGTGGGGACTGGCAAAAGTGAATGGTTCCAAAGGTATTGAGAAGTTAACGATGGTAAGTAACCCTTCGTGGATAAATTTTGGTGAGAAAGAGAGGAGTGACATCCAGATTTATGACTTGAGAAATTGTTGCTCTCTGAGAAAGGAAACTGGAGGAGTGAGTTTAGAGGAAATGAGGGTGACTTCAGCGTTGGCCACCTTGAATCTGAGATGCCCATAAATCACCAGAGTGGACATGCAGAGGTATTTGGATGGATAAAGAGGTCTGAAGTTCAAGAGGTAGTTCTGGGCTAGAGTCCCACTTGAGTATCCTTCAAATACAGACCTCATATTATGGATGGAAATTGAATTCATGGCAGGAGATAAGATTATCAAGTAAGAATATGAGAAGAAAAGAGGGAAAACCATGACCCAAACCCACTAGATCTCAGGACACATTCTTTGGTGGTAGATGTGAGTGGACCAGGAGTTTTAAAACATAAGGAAAATCTAGTGTTGTTATTGCAAAGTCAGTTTTACTTTGTAGCACTTAATATACTTTTATTCTATCATTCAGCAAGTATTTACTGGATACCTAATTTTTGTAGGTACCTCCTCCTTCATGAGCTTGCATCCACGTAGGGGATAGACAAAATAATTTGACATATTATATAGTATATTAAAAGCTGATGTATACCATGAGGAAAAATAAAACAAAGAAAGTGGATGGGGAATGCCAGATCAGGGCTTAAGGGCAGCTTGTAATTTCAAATGAGGGTGGGACAGTGCTCTGTGGCTTTCAGGGGGTAAAGGAGTCATGGAATTATCTGTGGAAAGAATGTTCCAGGCAGAGAAACAACTGCAAAGACTCTACGACAGGAGTGCATACAGAGTATCAGAGGAACAACTAGGAGGATGCTTGGGTGGGAGAAAAGTATTTAGGGAAAGAATTGTAAAAGTGGAAGTCAGAAGTGACTTCCAGATCATGCAGGGCCACACTGACTGTCGTAAGAATGTTGACTTACACTCTGTAAAAATTGAGTGCCATTGGCTAGACGTGAGGGTGGGATGGGGGTTTATCCAGAGGACAGACATGATCTGACATACTTTTTAACAAGATTATTCTAGCTGCCATATGCAGACTAGAGAGATTGGGAGTGGAGGATGAGAAAAAAATATTCCTGAATTTACACTTTGGTTCATGGCACACTCTCTCATCTTTGGTCTATGTAAGGCCACTTTTTATTTGCTTTGTTTATTTATGTTCTTATTTCCTTTCTCATTCCTCTATTTCTGACAGGTATCTTTTCTAGTATAATGTCCCTGAATATCTTTCTCCCACTCTCCCTTCCCTTCTTCCTTCCTCAAACATTTATTATACATTTACTAAGAGGAAGCAATTAGTGTTCAGGGACTGAGTTCCAAAGATGAACAATAAGCCAACAGTTCAGTGGAGGGACAGGCAAGTGACAACACCATAATGCACAATATGTTTCTGTTTTAAAGTTGGCATGATGTGCTATGGGAACATAGCAGGAGAAGCCTTAATTGCTGTAGAGAATAGAGTAATAGTGAGGGATGCTTCACAGTGGAGATGATTTATTTTTAAAAATTCACTCATGGTCTTGTATTACATTGTCACAGTGTTGATTTTATTGGACAACAAAGATAAATTATCTAATCGCTATTCCTTGAACATGAAATTGTTCTTGAAAAAACACTATGTATTTTAAAAAATGAACACATTTACATGGTAAAAATGCAAATGGTACCAAAGGAACTCAGCAAAAAGTGTATCTTTTCATCCTAATCTGACGATTACTCTCCCCAGACCAACTACTCTCATCATATACACATAATATCCTCAATCTTTTAATTATAAAGACATTTTCTGCTCCTCATTCCTTTGGAAGTGTTGCAGTTTATCTGGGTCTTAATAGA
>NW_011888785.1:572988-575800 GCF_000151845.1 Pteropus vampyrus | reverse complement strand
TGACATATTATATAGTATATTAAAAGCTGATGTATACCATGAGGAAAAATAAAACAAAGAAAGTGGATGGGGAATGCCAGATCAGGGCTTAAGGGCAGCTTGTAATTTCAAATGAGGGTGGGACAGTGCTCTGTGGCTTTCAGGGGGTAAAGGAGTCATGGAATTATCTGTGGAAAGAATGTTCCAGGCAGAGAAACAACTGCAAAGACTCTACGACAGGAGTGCATACAGAGTATCAGAGGAACAACTAGGAGGATGCTTGGGTGGGAGAAAAGTATTTAGGGAAAGAATTGTAAAAGTGGAAGTCAGAAGTGACTTCCAGATCATGCAGGGCCACACTGACTGTCGTAAGAATGTTGACTTACACTCTGTAAAAATTGGGTGCCATTGGCTAGACGTGAGGGTGGGATGGGGGTTTATCCAGAGGACAGACATGATCTGACATACTTTTTAACAAGATTATTCTAGCTGCCATATGCAGACTAGAGAGATTGGGAGTGGAGGATGAGAAAAAAATATTCCTGAATTTACACTTTGGTTCATGGCACACTCTCTCATCTTTGGTCTATGTAAGGCCACTTTTTATTTGCTTTGTTTATTTATGTTCTTATTTCCTTTCTCATTCCTCTATTTCTGACAGGTATCTTTTCTAGTATAATGTCCCTGAATATCTTTCTCCCACTCTCCCTTCCCTTCTTCCTTCCTCAAACATTTATTATACATTTACTAAGAGGAAGCAATTAGTGTTCAGGGACTGAGTTCCAAAGATGAACAATAAGCCAACAGTTCAGTGGAGGGACAGGCAAGTGACAACACCATAATGCACAATATGTTTCTGTTTTAAAGTTGGCATGATGTGCTATGGGAACATAGCAGGAGAAGCCTTAATTGCTGTAGAGAATAGAGTAATAGTGAGGGATGCTTCACAGTGGAGATGATTTATTTTTAAAAATTCACTCATGGTCTTGTATTACATTGTCGCAGTGTTGATTTTATTGGACAACAAAGATAAATTATCTAATCGCTATTCCTTGAACATGAAATTGTTCTTGAAAAAACACTACGTATTTTAAAAAATGAACACATTTACATGGTAAAAATGCAAATGGTACCAAAGGAACTCAGCAAAAAGTGTATCTTTTCATCCTAATCTGACGATTACTCTCCCCAGACCAACTACTCTCATCATATACACATAATATCCTCAATCTTTTAATTATAAAGACATTTTCTGCTCCTCATTCCTTTGGAAGTGTTGCAGTTTATCTGGGTCTTAATAGACAAATGAAGGTTTGCTAGGTAGAGAAAGGCAAAGCAGGGTCCCACGTAGGGTGAACAGCGTGTGCAAAGGCAACGGGGATGCTCCCTGGTCGGAGAGCTTGGTACGGAAGAAAGAGTGGTTCTGAGTGGCTAGAGCATGGATGATTAGAGAAAAGGCGAGAAATTTCTCTCTAGTTAAAGTCATAGTGGCCGCTCTATAGTGCAGCACACACATCGACATACAGGGAGGGTTGGAAATCGCAGGAGGAGGAGTATTTTTGATGTATTGTCTGCCCTGTGGTCAGAGCTGTTTGGGAACCGGATGCTGGGAGTGGAGGGAAAGTTGAGAGTTTCAAGACAAAAATGACCGAGTTTTTATTCAAAGTCAACATGCTTACAAAATGAGGTTAAGTATTCCTAGAAGACATACAGGGCAGTAACACTGGAAATGGAGAGAAAGAGAGCGAGAGGGAGAGGGAGAGAGCCAGAGAGGGAGTGTCTTGAGGGAAGTGAAGTAGGAGAATGAGGTGCCAAAATCAGCACCCATATGTGGATAGACAGGATCTAGGAAAGTCTGAAGAATCTACTCAAGGAAAGGGTATTTGGGGAAGGGAAGAGAGGAGACTCATCACCAGGGAAATGCTAATGAGAAGAGGCTGATAATACTGATTTATCTAGAGGTCATGACTGATAAATATCCCAAAGATCCCCAAGAGGGAGAAGGGAAGTATTAGCACTGCAGAATTGAGATGCCCTTACTTTATAGTCCAGGGAGACAGACTTCACACTGTGAAGAGAATAATCTAGGATCACACAGAAACCACGTCTGAGACTTCCAGCCTCTGTTTCTGTTCTGTTTTGTTTTTTCTTCACCCAGTTATTTTCATTTGGTACCTCTTGCTGATTCTCCATTTTATTTCGTTTGGAGTCTCTCATTTTAACATAACACAGAAAACAGGAAGCAGGTAAGGAAGTGAAAGCAGGGAGTGAGAGAGAAATTAAGTCTTGTAAATGAAAGTAAAGTGATAACAGCAAGTAGTGGATGTGCATATGAAATAAACAAAGAAATGAAAATTGTTCTGCTTGAAAGTGAGCCCAGAAAAGCTCATTTTGACAAATGAAGTCAAAAGTTCCATGACTTTGGTTCTGTACCCTTTTCATTCCAAGGCATTTTTGTAAAATGGTGCCAAAACATTTTTAAAAATCTTCTCCTTTTGTCTATAAAACATAAGGGAAAGAGTTTTCTCCTCAGGGCTTTTGGCCATATTTCCTGTCTGTTTGTCTGTCTGTCTATCTGTCTGTCTGTCTATCTGTCTGTCTATCTATCTATCTATCTATCTATCTATCTATCTATCTATCTATCTATCTATCTATCTATCATCTATCTATCTATCTATTTCCTGCAGGTATCTTACATAAAGCTCTTCAAGAATATTCCTCAATATATTCATTTTAAAGAAGAGCTCTTCCACCAAATTGTCATTTAATCAGTTTATTCTTCATATACATTTTTCTCTGTGGTGGGCTAGGAAGTGTATCAGATTTTAGTCCA
>NW_011888785.1:536316-572938 GCF_000151845.1 Pteropus vampyrus | reverse complement strand
GAAGAGCTCTTCCACCAAATTGTCATTTAATCAGTTTATTCTTCATATACATTTTTCTCTGTGGTGGGCTAGGAAGTGTATCAGATTTTAGTCCAGAAATAGGAGAATGCCCTATGAGTATAAGCCCTTTTCTCCTGGCAGCTAGTACAAACTTGTGTTTCCTGTCTCCATTCCTGTGCTCACATCATACAAAGGTTCACATCAAGGATATTCACAACCTTCCAGTTTCATTTAACAGTAAAATTGAGTTCCTAAGAGCACTGACCAGTTCTGAATAGTTGTGACACACATCATTCTGGTTTTTTTGTTTGTTTGTTTGTTTGTTTGTTCATTCAAGTCTCAGACAAAACAACAGCAACAACAACAACAAAACACAGAAAAATGATACTTACCATTAGAATGAAATGAATTCTAATTTGCCATTCAAGAAAATACTTAACATTCTATATTTTTGTTCTGAACTAAATAATTTCCAAATAACCCCAAGAATTAGGAGTACTTAGGGCTTTAAGGCAGAATTTGCTTCTGCTTCTTGCCTGGAAAAAGATTAAGCTTTAAGGTAACGTAGGAATTATAAAGAAATAAATAAAAATCAAAACTCCTAACCTTTTGGAAATGTAGAACATTAGATAAATATACTAGTAATTAAAGTTCTCTTTATACTCATAGGCTGATTTAAAATTTAGTTATTTCCAAGTTTATGCCATCTTCCAATTTTTTAAAATGAGCTTAAGGGGACAGTTGATTCTGGTAACTGCAGACGGACCTCCACATTCCCTTTCCCTGTGGGAAACTATAATAAAGGTGGTGGAATGTCATTGTCTCTGATGACATTATAAAATTATCTTGCCTTTTTTTATCAACAGAAAAACACATAATTAGGAATTCTTCCCTTTCGATTTCTTAAGATCCATCTTTTCTGTTTCCTAAGCTTGGTAGCAGCTACCTACCTCTCTAAAGTGATGAAATAGATACTGCATATAAATTATGTACTCATTAAGCTGTAGAAATCTTTCATACTTTCAGGGGTTAAAAAAAAAAAAAAAACCTTAAAAAAGAGACAGTCTGTTCCAGGGTTTGTCTAGTAAGTAGCTGTTTCTGTGTTTTGCATGATCCCCTCTGGCCACAAGCTTCATCCACCCTCCATAACATTTTCTACCCACTGACCATCCTGAGCGCTATGCTTATGACAAGCCTCTACAGGGTTTGTGACAGTGTTTATAGGTAGGGCTTCAGTTCTAAAATTTCTAAGTCAAAGAACAGTGCCAGAGACAGAGTGATACAGATAGACTGGGATTTCCAAAGACCTAATTTCTACCATGCCATTAATTCAAGGAACTATATAATGATAGCTGCCATTTAGTATGAGCCTACTATAAGCCAAGCATTCACAAGACATCTAATCTCAGAATAACCCTGTGAAGTTGGTACCCTATTTCCATTTTAACATTGGGGAAATGGGATGTAGAGAGACTAAGTAAATTCTCCAAACAAACAAGTAAACAAAAACTAGTAAATATCAGAGTTAGAATTTGAGTTTGTGTTTACCAGGGTCCAAACTCCTGCTTTTTCTACTTTTACCATAGCCATGGTCTAAAGCCTAAGACTTCTTTGATTTGAAAGGGACCTTTGTGATCCTATGGTTCTAGTTTGGTCAACATGGAAATTTTGTTCAAAAGAAATGAAATTATATTAGATATACTTTAGTCTCAATATACTTCATCCAATCCTATTAAAATAATTAATATTAGGAAAAGAAGATTGAATAGAAACCATCGTATTACATTAGCTGGAATATCATACTTCTCAATGATTATGTATAAATGAAAGTTCATCCATCCAACTTATCCATCTATCCACTTCATCTATCCATCCACCCATCCATCCATCTGTCCATTTAACTAATTGAGAACTGTTATAGATTTGTTGCTATTCTAGGCCTGGGCCAGAGCTATTTTGCTCTTAAAGATTATATTCTAGATCAGCACTGTCCCATAGAATTTTCTGTGAGATGAAAATGTTCTATATCTATATTATTAGGTCGCTACCGTCCAACAGAACTTTCTGAAATGAAAATGTACTTTACCTGTGTTTTTGAGACCAATGAAGGAATGGAATTTGCAATTTTACTTAATTTTAATTAATTTAAACTTAAATAGCCATATGTGGATTGTAGTTATTGTATTGGACATCACAGTTCTAGAGAATTTGAGGAGGAAGGGAGACTAAATAGGCAAATTCACTTTTCATTTTGATGAGTTCTGTGGAGGAAACGAGCAGGGTGACATGGTGGAGGCTGGGGGAGCAGTAACGTCAATCAGGGACGTTTTCTTTGAATAGATTCCATTTAAACTGATTCCTGAGTGCAGATGAGGAGTCAGACATGCTAAGAGCAGGGGGGAGAACATTCCAGATTGAAAGAAGCAAGCAAAAAAGCCCTATGGAGAGGAAGATTTCAGTGTGTTCAAGTTTCAGAAAGTAGATCCATGTTGGTTCGATCATGGTGAACCAGGAGCAAGTGACATGCAAGGATGCTGGGAGATAGGAGAGACCGGATAATGTGGAGTTTTGTGGGTTGTAGTAAAGGGTATGGGTTTTATTCTTAGTTAAATCTAAATCTATAGGTAACATTTTTAAAAAATAAAATATCCTATAAAATATTTCGAGCAAAGTTGAATTATTTAAAGATGAAGTAGGTGATAATATGGAGCTTTATTATTTTTAAAAGCTTTTCTACAATTTAGTTCAAAATGTACCCATGTTAAAGAATTGCTGGTGGTTATGAAATTGTCTTAGAGATTCAAAGATTCTTGTCCTCAGGATACTGGAAATTGAAGATGGCAAACAACCTGCTTACATAGAATATCTGAAGGGAGCGTGATAGAAACAAGGCATTTTATTTTTAATCTTTTGTGAAGTTAATTTGTAATATATCACAGGGCTAATGTGCTTTGCAACACCATATGAAAACTCTCTTTTCTAGATGTGGCATGATTTGTCATTTATCTGAAAGTGTGACTCTAAACAGTTGGTCTGTAGCCAGTTTCCAGTGAAGAAATCATCACATCAGAAAAAAACATAAGAATAGTATACTCAGGTCATAGCAGAGAACTCTGTACTTCATTGTCAGTCCTGAAAATAGTTCTTTAATTGAGACTGGATTTTAAAGATATTATCCTTGAATTTGCCAGAAGATACATGAGTTAATGATACTATTAATTCAATATAGTACCATTCAGGAGTCACATATCCGCTTGGGATAGTGCATTAAAAAGGAGGGTCAGTAGTAACCTAGACACCAGAGAAAGTACATTAGCTACCATAGCCCTCTTGCCAACTAAAGCATAATTTATGATACTGTTAATATTATGGGTTGAAAATAATGTACACAAATTACATATTATAACACGATAGGAAAAACTGCTAAAATGTTACTAAAATAAGCAAATTGCTAAATTCTGTAGATGATACAGGTTACTAATGCCCCACAACCTGTACTTATTGTAGAATTTGAAGTTACCAGCTTGTATTTAACATCTACTTCAAATACAAACTTTTAAGACTTACAAATCCATATATTAAATGACGTGAACGTCTCCATATTCACAAGGTATGAAATGTTGTTTTCATTTACCATTTAAAAAATACAAATAAGTAATTGCAAATCTAAGCTGTTAAAAGAAGGAAAATAGTTAAAGTTTCAAATTCGTAATTAGGAGTCTTTTCTTAGAGAGTCAGTTAGTACATGAGGTACAAAGAGGGAAAACCAGAGAGAGATCCCGTTTCATTCTTAACCAGATTAGTTTATGCTTATGAAGATGTCAGACCTTCATTTTACCCAAGAAAACATTTTGGGTGTGTAATGATGTTCTCCCTAGTGTATTTCCATAAAACTAGAATGATTAAAAAACCAGCTTTGTAAACAAATGTGGACCTATGATTATTTTAAATCTTTAAACCAAAAGCAAGGCATAGGCACGGTTTTTGTCTTAAATTTAGAATAAATTGAAATAATACATTGATGTTCTTTGTTTCAAATACATTTTGGAACCCAACAGACCACATTCAACCTAGTTAAATTATTTGAATGGATTTTGGGGAAAGAGAAAGGAGCCTGTTCATTTTAATATACCTTCAGAAATATTTTACTTCTTGATGATGACAGCAGCTCTTGCTGACAACTATTAATACATTATAAACACCCCATCAGAGTTATATAAAAACATGTCAGTTTTAAAGAGAACATCTTTGACAGCAAATTTTCTGATTGTGAAACAGCTGTGCCTTCAGTACAATGCATTAAGTAGTTTATTCCTTTTAGATAGTTAAATTGTGCATGAAATGTTGCTGGCGCAAGGGCTCCAAATCTGGCCTGATTAGCGAACATCTGTTACATTGGAAAAATTCATGTCTCCCCTAATTAGCTGTCAGGCTGATGTACATCAGGCCTGATGGTGAGGGATCCTGTGCTGTTTAAGTCAAACCAGGTTCTTCTCCTCTCCCGTCACCTGCCCTTTCAAATCTCTTCCTCTCATGTGTTGCTGTAATTAGAGATGGTTGGACATACAATGGAGCAGGCTATGGTCAGTTATAGTCCCATCTGTGCAATATTTTTATTCCCACCAAACTGAGAAACTGGGAGAGAAAGTAGTTCAACAGCAGTGAAGCTGTTAGACCTGTTAGGTCTATAACACTCGATAATACTTGCCCCCAAGATCTTCATTTGAAAGACTTAGAATCCCAAAGTCACCATCTGTGGTGACTAATCTATAGCTTCTAAAGAATTGATCTTTATTTTGTTTGTTTTAAATAAAGGGTAGCTCTCAGCTAATTTTGAAACATGGCAGTGTACTGTAGAGTGACATGATACTGTGTGATCAGGTATTAACAAGAGCAAAAGAAAAAGAACTGAGTATTCCACAAGGAGAATTTTCTTACCTGAATATCCTGTGGCTATAGACAGCTAGAGGAGTTGACTGAAACTAAAAGGTCTGATCTCATCAGGTTTATTGGTCCAATGTACACAGGGTTTTGCAAGGTCAATAAAAACTTTCATTGACCTGTGGATGGGCACAAACCTTAACTTCCTGTTCAAACTAGAAAGTGCAGTTTTAAGTTTTCCTAAGCTAGTGAAATTCTCATTTGCTCTATAGCAGCCTTTTATATAAGAATTGAATTGCTTGGGGCCAAGTTTAGATTCAACCCAATAGATTAAGAATATATAAGAATACAACATCAGAGTGTGATTTGACCTAGAAGAATGAAAAATCATCCTTGTTCTGACTTTTGTGTCATCCTTTCAAGATAATTCAAATACAGGATTATTATTCCCAAGCACATGTGAAGTATAATTACAATGTACACTAAAATTCAGTAATTGAGGACATGCTTTATGAAATGCTTGAAGTATGGAGTTATAAATGGAAACACTCATTTACCAAGAGCATTCAAGATTTTTAGGTGAACTCAGATAGGATCACATATGGAATTCTGAATGCTCTTATAGCACCCTAGCCAAAATGGACTTGAATTTTCTGGCCTAAATGGGGTCCCTCCCTCCTTCCCTTCCTTCCTTCCTTTTAATGCTCTTTTTTTCACCTTGCAATACTTTTCCTATTCATCTAAAGCTTACCAAATAAAGTATTTAAGTAAATCTCTTAAAGCATTTAAGAGATTACACCAACTTTTCTATCACTATCAACCTAGCTTAGATAGAGGGCAAATTCTAGTGAAATTAGTACACTCTATACTATGGTTTTACTTGCATTATCTACCTCTTCTTAACAACTGGCATTTTGCATTTTTTATGGTACTTGCCATTTCTAATTTTTTATTTAAACATCTGAGTACCATAGAGAACTGTTATCTGATACTAGACTGTAAGCTCCTTGGAGACAAAGGCAATGAATTATTTATGTATCCCATAAAGTATAGTTCATTATAGGGGCTCAGTAAATGTTTGTTGGGTGAATGTAATTTGGTTCAGATCACAGATATTCAAAAGCAGTGATAGGTCTCTGGGTGAACCTGTCCAATAGAACTAAATTCCATGAACCATGAGGACTCACGGCTATCTCCACCTGCCTCTAGACAACTACCTGAGGCTGGTTTCAGAGATTCACTGTGTCTTATAGTTATGGGATGGTCTTAGAAACATCTATCAATATTCCACTAAAATGAAAAAATGACCACACTCCTCCTAACAGAGCCAACCTGAATTCCCGAAGTATTCAGAACTATTTGATAGCCCGAGAGCAATGATCCCCAGAGGATACTGTGTGTCCTGCTGGCCTAGACCTGGTCCCTAGGTTGTTGGATCTTTTTTTAATAAGCATGTTTTTATGTATAAGTAATTTTATAAATTGTTGGATCTTTTTTTAATAAGCATGTTTTTATGTATAAGTAATTTTATAAATTTTTTAATAAGCATGTTTTTATGTATAAGTAATTTTATAAATTCCTCTTCATCACAGAAAACTTGGAAAGGGCAAATATATAAATCAGCTTGTTGTGATTTGAATCGGAGCTGAAGCTCTCCTTGGAGGCTCAGAGAAGCTCTGGAGCAGACTGGGCTTTGTGTCTGACTTCCTCTCTCCCCAAGCTGTTTTGCAATTACATTTTCTAGAGTCTTCCACACTGGTTCCTAGGTTTATCAAGAACCAAAGGTATAGGAAATACTATAAAAATACATTTTTTTCTGCTTAATTTTGTGGATTTTAGAGAAACTAAACAATTTACATTTTTAAACATATGTCAAGCTTTTGGAATTTTGTGTATTCCATCTTGAAAACTACTTTGTACTAATTCACCAAAAGGCAAAGAATTGATTTGTAATTTCACTCTAATTTGAAAAATACTTTTTGAGGAATTTATTTATTTTGGGAAAAGAAATAATAAACGTTTCTTGAATTTTATTGGACATTCAAAATTTTAATCCATGTTACCTCATTTGAATGTAGTCACTATCTTCCATTTTTATCTATAGATACATTTGAAATGCATAGGAAAAAAAACAAACTAAACTAGAAGCTCTTGAATGCTTACCAGATTAGATTCCTGAGCATCATCATCTTTATCATTCACAACAAAACCAACAACAATTACAATAGCAGAAGATTATTATCTGTTTATTTATTCATTTTACTTTGTACAAAATATAATTTTTACTGTAGGTCGTGGTTTAAAAAAAAAAAGTTTAAATATGCCATGTAGAAATACCTCAGGGGTACAAAGCTCTGAGTAAATGAGTAAAGCTCATTTTCATTCACATAAATTTTATGAAGGACACATTTTAAAAAATAAGCAGACACAGGACGTATAGGATAACAGATTATATATTTACTTTTTCCAAGTTTTCTGTGATGAAGAAGAATTTATAAAATTGTCAGCCATATAAACATGCTTATTATAAAATGATCAAACAACCTTGAAGTAAATGGAATAAAATATTGAAAAGCCCCCTCTCCTACTTCTTCTCCCTATCCTACTGACTTTGGCAGAAGAAACTATCAACAGCCTGATATGTGTTATTATAGACTGTTTTCTACACACCTATGTATGCTACATATGCATAAATAGGTTTTTAACCATGTAGATGTAAACAAGAGTGTGTGATAGGTATTATTGTGCAACTTGTTTTTCATATCAGTATGTCTTACAAATATTTTCAATTCCACAATATAAATACTATTTTGTCTGCTGCAGAGTATTGCATAGTAAGACCTGGTATGTACTAATTCAATAATTTCTGCATTTATGTACAATTATGTTGTTCCTAATTTTTATTATTCAAAAAAGTGCCTCAATACACATTTTTATACCTGACTCATAGGACACTTGTGTGAATATTTCCTTGGCTTGGATGCCTAGGTGAAGATCATTATTTAAATATCCAGTATGTGCCACTTCTCATGCAATATTTTTACTGTATACAGATTCCTCAAAGTTGTTGTCTAGCAGCCACTCCAGGAAATATATATTTTTTTATTTTAAACATTTTATTTATAAATATTTTTATTTTATTGTCTTCTTAAAATACTTAGAGTACTAAAAAATGTTTATTTGGATAAATGGCATTGTTCCCCAGACGGGGCTATGGCTTTTACGCATTTTGCTTGCTTGATGGTGGCAAGTCCAATTGAATAATGTTACAAAAATTTACATGATATTTTATTCATGGTATTACATTTGAGTGGACAAGTCTAACCAGCATGTGTGTATGTGTGTGTGCGTGTGTGTGTGTGTGTGTGTGCACGTGTGTGTATCTTTCAACCCAGACTAGTAAAGATTCTGAAACCTCCTCTTTGGGAAATTTTATCTTTTGGATCCAAGTCTCTGAGGACTGGATTCCATTGAATTCTAATCTTTCTATGAGATAGACCTCGAGGACTGCTATAGTGACTTTGAAATAGTTTTGATGATTCCGATACTGTTTGCTTTATGATCATATAGTTGCTGTGTGTGGTTTTGACTAACTTGATAAATAAAATCCAAAGGCTTTTTCTGCAGTTAATAAAGAGTGATACAACAAAAATATTTACTATGCACTATGCCAGCAACTAAATTAACCAGTAATAATTGTTTTCAGTGGTACCAATCAACAGCTGAGAAAAAACCCACAGGTCATTATATTTATCAAAATTAACTGTAGTTTCTCCCCAACCTCCTATATACCTCTTCCTTGATCGTGCTGCATTACACACACACACACACACATACACACGCATACACGCACGCACACACACACATACAGGGGAAAAAGAGCTAATTCTTTTCAATGTTTCTTTCTCTGGAAGCAATTTTACCAACTTTCGTGTATTCTGTATTGGGGAGATAGCAAATGCTTATTGCTATTCGTAGCCTGTAATTTACTCTTGAGACTGCCGATGCTGTTCTTCCTTAGATTCATCCCTGTCATGTTGTGGATGGCACAGAAGGTTACTCCCTTCCTGTAGTGACTTATTCTTCAAGTCTGTCAGCGAATAGATACCAAATGTATGCAGTCCTTCAGAAAATAGTTGCGCACAGACCACCTAAAATCAGAGGGGGAGTCATTTTTACCTCCTTCTGTAAGTGGCATAAATGGCATTGTTCCACTTTGCAGAAAATATAAACCCTTCTAAGAGGACTGTCCAGCTTCATGGAGGCTACCTCTCAACTTTCAGCTGAGTAATGAATGGTTTCCTGAAGAGCTAGCATGGCCAATGTTGGGGCCCCAGTCCTCTGGGAAGTACACTCAGTGTCTGCTGGTGGCCTTCATTGGCCAGCCTGGATGACAGCCCTGGAGACCCTGTCAGCAGCGTACTGCTTGTTGATGTTCATTAAGATGATCATGGTGAGAGGCAGCTGATAAATCTTCCCTGGAGTCGACACTGCTGCTTAGTACAGAGTAGTGGGGAGTAAAATACTGGGAGGAATTACCTTTTGACAGAATGAAATGACTCCTTATTGATGACATGAGGGGTCATTTAGGGAAGAATCCCAGAGTCATGTGTCACAACAGTACATTAGATCCCATAGTTTTGGACAAATCTGGGTTCTCCAGGCCAACTCTGAATTCCCTTTTAAGAAATGATTTTCTATAGACCTGGAAGGAGTAAGAGATGAGCCCTGTCGTGCAGTAAAAGCCGATAGGGGATCAAGTGGCTGTTATCACAATGGATCTTTTCCTAAGCTCATAGTAAAATTGTTTACACTTCGCTGTGAACATATCACATACATGCACGTTTGGTACCCTTCCTTTTTACTATGTGGAAATCATGGTGTTTAAACTTGAGCAAAGCAGGGATGCTCATGAGGGGAAAAATCAAACTTTATTTTTAAGCATAAGCTCAGTAAGTTCTCTCAAAACTGGAAGACCGACCCTATGTACACACAGCCCTGAAATAACTCTCACAGTCAGCCAATATAGAGATGAAAATTAAACTTAGATTTTCTGACACTCCACTCTTGTCCTCTCACTACTAGATCCTCCCAGTTCACTGAGAAATCATTAGGTTTACACTATAAGCCAATTCTCTTCGAAGCCTGACAAATTTATAGCTTCTCAAAACATGAACGCCAAAGCAGAAGTTATCAATTATTTTCAAGGTGTCTAACTTTTAGCTGGGAATGCATTGATATAGATATGTGATGGCATCTGTAATTCCAGCCAGTCCTCAAGGGAATGTCTATGGATGCTTTTTTGGAGCCCTCTCTGAGATAATAAAATAGGCTATGGTCAGACACACTGTACCTCATACAGTGTAACTGCTTTCGACATAAATCTGGAACATGATTTACATTTGAAAGCACCAGATCAATATTTGAGGAGGGATTATTTTTATCAACTTGGCTCTAATTCTCTGAAATATAAAGTTATTTTTTAAATGTCGAGACCAACTATACCCACACGAGCACAAAATGGCTTTGTCAAAAAAGTTGAAAAAAATTAAACGTAAATTTTGTGTTGACATAATCCAGGTTAAGTCAAAAAAAGAAAAATACTTACTTTTGTAAAATGAGAGGCTATTTTATCACTCAGAGAATGTCACATCAATTGTAAAGCCATCAGCCCCAAGGTTTGGTGGTGATTGCTTCATATTTACTGTTAGTCCGGCAATGGGGATGGTACTTTTACAGTCTTTGGACAGACTAGTGAGTGTGACATTTAAAGTGTTGATTTTTGCAGCACTTATGTTAATTGTTGTAATTTTCCTGATGAACCACCATTCTGGTTTCCTGATGCAGCCAAGATAGTTTTACATTTTCTATGCAGGGCCTCTTTGCCATTTGGTCTGTGTAGTGTCAGCTTCGAGTGCTACTGAAAGCAGACAAAATTGCAAGCAAATTGCATCAGATTGCCAACATTGTGAAAAGGTAAATTGCTTGCAAATCTATTTAAACCACTGCCCTATTTTCATCAGCTTCAGTACTTGGTATTCATGATTGCTTAATTGGCGACCTTTCCTATTGTGTAGTGCTTTATGGTGTAATGGAAAGCGATCTTTACCAAACCAATTACCCTTTTTTTCTCAGCACTACATTATTGCTGTGATTGCAACTGCCAGTCCTTTGTAAATGAACTTTCTGATTTCAATGATGTTTTTAAAATGTAAGATAGAAAAAAGTGGCATTCATATTGTGTGATGTTCTATTTTGAAGCCTCTTTGTAGCCACTATTGTCTGGGAAAATGGACTGAAGGGTTACACAGTACCTACAAATATCCATGTAACTATTATTAATATTATTATAATGTCCTCCTTTGTACTGCAGCTCAATTAGGAAAGGATAGGAGAAATATTTTGTCACCCTGTCAAGTGCACAGGAAGTGCATTTGAGGCTTCTTTTTGACACATACATTATCTCTAGTAATAAGACGAGATTCTCTTAAAGAGTGATGATGAAGATACAAAATCAGTTTAAATAAAATTCACATTGCTAGTTTTGTGGTCACTCAACATTTTAAAAAGAAGCCTTAAATGACTCTAATATTAAGACTTGGAATAAAAGCTTAATTTTATATGAGAAAGTTGTGAGCAAGCTGAGACATAGTGAATTTTTAAGATCTCAGGTTCTGAAAATAGATGCCAACACACAGCAAAACAAGATTGCGTTATACAGTCAAAGCTAAAAATATGTATAATACAGATCTGCAGCCCGAATTGTAACAGGACTAAGAGAGCCTCTTTTAAAAATTCTCTTAAGAAATATTCTACAAAATTAACATCCACATGAATTCTCATAAAGATGGAGCATAGAACTACTGAATCCTGTTTATTTTTATGTGATTTAGAAAATTATATCATTACTCATAAGTATATATGCAGAAAGGGAGCTACAAGTAATTTAGTCATTCCCTAATACAGTAAGTGGAAATGGATGCTTCATTCTACCCCCTACAGTTTGAAACTCTATTGTTTAAGGGACATTTTGCAAAGATTTCTTTTACTCTCTTCTCTCATTTAATTAGGAAAAAAATGGAGTTCAGACAAGGCTTGCCAATGATGATCAGGTGATTGTTGATTTTAGTACCTTTGATGTAATGTAATGATTTATTTACAGCACAGCGCCTTATTCTTTGAAAGGAAAGAAATGTGTTTATTATCTGCTGCTTATGAAACTGTTCATAGCAACCAATTTCATTGTGATATTGAGGTCTAATATAGTTATTATTTTGTATCGGCAACATATATTTTTTTGGAATAATTAGATCCATGATTAAATTTCCTAACTTTAAATGTATTCATAGAGGAGAAGATGACATTTGTTTGAGTGTTTAATTTGTTAAAATATGAGATTTAAAAAATGAGTGTCCTGTTAATTGAGAGAAAAACTCACTTTGCGGAGGGACTTCATTAAATAATTTTAGAGGAAAAACATTTAAGATAATTTTATTTTTGTTGGAGGGGGCAAAGGAGATTTACAATGGGGGAAAAACTCATGGGTTAGCACAGGCTGCAGTTATTACTGTTGATTTTACTGTTAGTTTGGTCATAAACTACCGCTCTCACCATTTATCTTTCTAGACCAGTACTGAGCCCTTTGATGGTGAAATGGATAATAATAACAACAGCTAACAATATGGCCTGGGCTTGTGACATGCCAGGCATTGTGCTAAGCACTTTAACTGCCTCATCTCATTTAATCCTCCCAAAGTTTCTATTGGGAAGGTACTATTATTATTCATATTTTATAGATGAAGCAACTGAGACTGAGGGGATTTAGAGGCTGACACAGGGACTTGCAGCTAATAAGCGATGCATCTGGGACATGAACCTGCACAGACTGACTTTGGAGCCGGCGTCCTACTGCCTGAAGTGTTTGGTTTCCCAGCTTCTAATTTCTCTTTCTTGGACTACAGAAGGAAAGCTGATTGGCTAACACTTACACAGACTCTAAATATATGATTTTCCAGGTTATTTTGAATAGTTATTGAGGAAATAAATGGAGTGTATCCATTGGTCATTCAGTAACTCTTTTCATCTCTTTATATAGTAGTATGGATTTGGCGTTGATGTTCATATTTTATATGCAAAACTCTTAAGAAACTCAAATGTTCAGATTAGAAGGAATAATTTCTATGAATGCCAGTGCTCACAAAGAGTCCTGCCCCTATTTCTCCTTCTGCTTCTTCTTCCTTTGGAGAGATTCTTGAATACTGTAGGCATAGTAAATATCCAGTTCACCTTAGCACCTCTGTTAAATAATGTACTCTGGAGTTTGTTGTTGGAGTTTGTTTGTCAATGTCCAAAGCTCTTTCAAAGTAATCACAGTAAGATTTGTTAACAGATTTCTTCCTGTAATGAGTGGAAGGCAGGGGGCAGGGGCAGGGTGGGGGCGGGTACGTAAGGACTGGAATGGGTTTGAGGAAAGAGGAGTTGTTCATTCCATTTCAAAGTATCTGCAAGCAAATTACAGCGTGAATGAGTTATTCTTTGAGATTGTACATAAATATTTGTCTCGCTGGTTTATGCAAAAACCTAGGTGTTCTTTTGCTTGATATCCCAAATCTCATTCTCATGGACAGCCAGTGGAGACTTGTGCATATTCCCTAATCTTTTAAATGGCAGTTAACCACATGTTCTATCCCAGAGGGTCATATATAAGGCCGTGTAGCAAAAACATTGGGAAAAGTTAGAAAAAAGCAAGAAGCTGGAAAGCACCCTATATTCCCCCTTTACATAGATTCATATACTAATTTCTAGATTTACCACAAAGATTAATCCAGGGTTGGGGGGATGATAAGGGGGAATATTTATTTAGAAAGAGCTCATTTATGTAAGAATTTATATCTTTACTTAGTAAATATCCTGAGTGGATTTAATATAGTATTTCATTTATGAATGAAAAAGTAGTATATTCAAAATTTTCAGATTGGCCACAATTTTAGGAACTTATCTCTTGTGATGTGTCTGTCCTATTGTACCCAGTACTACTGCTGTGACTCCTTGCACTCTTGCAGGGTATGAATCTGCAAGGATCATTTATTCTTTCTCATCACATTCTTCTCATAACCAAAAGCATCCGTTTACCCCAAACAGAAATAAGGAATAAACTAGGTTGATCATGCACAACCCTCATGGATATTAAGCTTTTTTAACTTGTATGATGCAATGTGCTTTTATCATTGATAATAATGATGGCTGCCAAGGAAGCAGAAATTCTCTGAGCTTACTTGGCTTTCATTTCTTCTCTACAAAAAGATAAACCATGAAACATCTTCACACACACAAAAATAACTTACAGCTCTTCTTTCCAATTAATGAATGATTTTTCTTTGTGGTACCCTCTCAGAAAATTATTTGTTCTTATGAATTAATTACAAATGAAAATGGTATGCTATAGAGAAGACAATAAAATTGATGGAAAACGATCAACAATTCTGAGATAAAGAGTTTATTGGTTCTGTGTATTTTAGAGAGAATGTAACTATTGATATACTTGTGATAATAAACGTTTAATACTTATTTGGGGTTTATTATGAGCCATGCACTACACTAAGTTCTTGACATCTATTAATCCATTTAATAATCGTAATAATCTATGAGGTAGGTAGTATTATCACCCCAGTTTAATAAATGAGGAATCTAAGTTTCAAAGAGATTAAACAAAATTTCTCAATTTAGATGATTTGTAAGTAGTTGATCTGGGATTCTGATTCAGATAGTCTGGAAGTCATTACTGGCTTCCAAATGAATAAGGAAGGGGAGGAGGAGGAAAAAGAGGAAGGAGAGAGAGGAGAGGAGAGGAGAGGAGAGGAGAGGAGAGGATTTAAGGAAATTAAGGAAACACCTGGGGGCTGTGTTATCATTAACATGTTCCCAAGTGCCTTATCACGTACAACAGCATTTAGAATTCTCCATAGGTTTCTGTGAGTTCACTTTTTACCATACATCTCTGCCTGGGAATCCTTATAGTTGTTGTCTTTACAGTTTTTTTCTCAGTTCACTCTTGATGGTCAGTGAAAGATTCTTTATATAGGCTTCTAGGTGGCAAACGTTATTCTCAATCACATAATGGGGTAAGAGACTATTGGTATCTCAGGAGAGGGAATGGTGTTAAAATCCAGGGAGATGGATCTCAAGGCAGATTTAGCCTACTACTGTGCCTGGGTCCTAAATGATACAGACAGATATTCTATTTAATGTGTACTGTGCAAGAGAATCTTTAAGGAGAGAACTTTTGAGATGCCCTGCACTCATGTTTAGCTATTTGGGAAGCCATTCCAAAACTAAAATAGACAGTTACTTTTCTCACATTCTAAACTGTGTGTGAACCAGAGTGATGATTTTTCGTCAAAGAGAATCTTCCATGCTGGAGGCCTGGGTGGAGGAATCCATTCAGTCATTTAGTAAAGATTTGTTGAGCACTTTTTATGAGTCCAACATTGTAGAGACACAAAATGAGAGTCACAGCTCCTCTGTAAGAGTCTCATAGTCTAGTGGCATATATTTGGGTAAGCCTCTACAGAGATTTCTTTTAGAATGCAGTGCTATTTAGAAGAAAGAATTTTCTTTTAATTAAATAAGTCACTCTGAGAGCAATCTGTATTTAAATGGTAGTGGAAAAAAGCAAAATGTTGCAGACCCAAGAATAGAATTTTGCATTAAATGGAGACTTGCTTTACCTAGAATAGTGCATTATAAAAAGTGTTCTATTTAGCACATTAAATTTTATATACCAATATTTATTTCTACTTATTTTAATAGATATAAGGAAAATTTCATAATAATGATTTTTTTAAAGAATGTAATTAACTTGACTTTGGTCCCTAAACTGCATTTTGATATTCAATGACTATTTAATCTAAAATTTCAACTGGTTTGTGTTTTAAAGTATTTGCTATTTAGATTAATATCTCTAAAACAAAAGATTGAGACTTTCTTACTCTTGATATCCTTGTAAGATAAAGATCTGAAAGTTTTCATTATTTTAGGATGAAATTATCTTACTTTGGTTTACTTATGGATTGCTATTGACTTTCACAGCACTCTATCTAAATAATATATTTAGTCTTCATCAAGTGTTGGGTTCTCACAGGCTTGCTGAGATTTTTTTAAAAATCTGTTTTAGAAATACCTTACCAACTTAGATTATTTAAATGAGGAGCTCCCTATTTGAACAGAGCATTCTTTACACGAACTTGTTAGACAGGCATACTGAACACTGCTGTCTCTGGAACCCTGAGCACTGCATAACTCATGAGTCTGGCTACCATGAGATTGAGCATGAAATTTCACATCAAAGACCTCCATGCCTGAGGAGCAGAGATGCAAAGGGGTGGTGTGGCCTGGAGAAAAGAGAATGTACAAAGCATGCTGAGTTCTTTCCCATGTGTTAGGAGACCAGATAGAGTTTCTGCCAGCAAGGGACCTCTGCAGTCACTGCTCGCCCTGGAAATAACAAGCTTCTTTGGTCAGAGCTGCACTAATGGAGTGGTCCCCGAAACACCAGCAGCACATTACCCAGGATGCCCTGTAATAGGCAGCCTGTAACTTGAGGCGGGACCAGCTTCATGGATGCACAACCTGTGCAATTGCACAGGGACCTATGCTTAAAAGGACTCCGTGCTTGGCTTAATGTTCTATAGTCACTGTTCTAAAATTCTTAATAATAATTATATGATTGACAATATTATTGTTATGTGATTATTGGCCATTGTATTATTGACTGTGATATGATTGACAGTGATATTTGCCATCCAGAAGCTCTTCATTTTCATTATGTAGCTGATTCTAACAGCAGATTTATTTTAAATTAAGGACATCTCATTCTAAGAAAACCATTGAAAACATTGATGGAGAAAGGTCTGGAAATGATCACAGGGGCAACTGTTGAAGAAATGTGGAATAGTTAATGGGAAGGGCAAAAATATCATGTGACCAAAGGATAGCTCTTTATGGTTAACTCGATCTAGCAGAACTAGAAATGATTGTCTAGGGAAGGAATGAGAGCTCTGTGGTTTTGTTTTTGCAGTCTTTTCCTTAGAATAATGTTGAAAGCATTCCTATGGTAGTTGAACTTTTTTGATCATGACTCGCAATAAGAAATAGATTTTATTCATGACCTTTTATATACATATACATACATATATATGTATGTGTATATATGTGCATTTATATGTATATGTGCATTTATATATGTTTCATGAAATAATTCTTACCCTTATCCCCACATGGAATACATTCTGACATCTTATGTTCTTTTCTCTTTCATTAAAAAAAATGCTGGTTGTCATCCACTAAATCAATTTCTTTATCAACTAATGGTTCACAGTCCACAGTTTGAAAAACTGTTATATAGCATGGGAGGTTGCGATAGATAACTCTCAACATTTTTCTAGCTCTAACATTATAATTTTGAAAAGCCAAAAATTACAAGTTACTCCCCAAGTGACTGAGTATATGCCTAAGGAATTAAATGGCAAAGTACAATGAGCCCTAGACTAATTCTTAGGAGATCTAGGTTTGAACCGTTGGTGTGCTACTATTTCAACACCCTAAATAGGTCTGATTTTTACTCTCTATTTCTCAATAGACCTATCTAAAAGATAAAAAAAAAATTTTTTTTTAATCAAGAGTTTCTTCCTTTTTGTAACAAATAGCACAATGCTATCATCCCCCAAATAAAATCTTTACACTGTATAAAACAGTTGAAAATGAAGCTGCTATGGTGGAATCTTAGGTGGATGGCCAGTGGTCTCATGTACCCTGTTCATCACTCTCCAGTCTTGTCCCCAGCTCCTACCCTAAGAGCTGCTGTAGGACCCAGTGAACTGAGTTTGAAAACCACTCACTCAGTACTAAATCTTAAACTTTGATCTGAGGATTACTGCATCAGAAATGAAACCAAAGACTCAATATCTTTGTTTTTCTCTCAGTTCAATGTTTTACTCTTACTCTCATCAGAATGAAAGCTCATCAGAACAAGGCTATCCCTGTCCAGTTCCCTGCTTTATCTTCAAAATCTAACACAGTGTCTAGTATGCAATAGCTGCTCAATACATATTTGTTGAACAAATAAATCACTTTTGAAATTTATCAAAATAAAAAGGGGGAAAGAGATTTAAGAAAATTCTGAAATTATTAACAGATAACAGATTTTAAGGCTCAGGGTTCCTGCCTCATCAGGTTTGTTTGTTTGTTTGTTTGTTTGTTCATTTGTTTGTTTTTAGGTGAAGCAACCCTTGGTTGACCTCACAGATTGCAAGGGCCTTGTCAGCTTACAATCCTTTATTTTTTATTTTATTTTTTTACACCTACAGCACCTGACCTTCCTAGGTGGTCTCCTATTCAAGTACTAACCAAGCCCAACCCTTCATCAGGTTGATTTTAGCATGTTTTTTGTAGTAAAATTGGACATTGTCACCTCCATTTTATAGATAAGAATACCAGGGCCTGATGAAATTCTATGTCTTCTTGAAAATGACCTAGCTATTTTCAGGCAGGAATTCAGTCCATAGCTATTCAATTTCTGGTCTGTGTTTTGGTGAGATCTAGAAGGAATCTCCACGAGGACATTCTGGTGTTCAGTGAATGAACTGGGTGTATCTTAGTTATGACTTTGTAGAGCCCTTTAAAACGCTGATATTTTGTTGAGTGGTATGATTGATAAAAAGTAACACGCACTGTGCCAGTCATTTGCCTGTATGGGCTCACCCATTTCATTCTAAATATGACAGCCTCACTGTTAGTAGCAATTTGTTTCATAATATTGTGGTATGATTGAAAGCAGATAGGAAAGAAATAAGGTCATATGGATTTTTTCCCCCTTTAATGGAATTACTACTCAGAAAAAATGGCTCTTTGGTTGGGTAAGTCCTTATCATACCAAGTAAGCTCCTCAAAATGTTATGTCCTATTTGTATCACTAACCGTATTTTTAAGATGACAAGAGATGAATGAAATATAAAGCTTATGGTTATACAGGGTACTCATCTTCATGCACAACTTCAGCATTAATGTAACCTTTAAAATGTAACCTTTAAAAAGCGCGGTAGTTAGCAGCAGCATGACCCATATCAAAATGGAACTGCCTGTCAAGCCTTGCTCATTTGATGCATGAAAGTTCTATATTTTCCTTCATAGGCATACGTTACTGTACCTTTATGTTGACCCGCACAGCATGCCAATGTAGAATTTCCATAATTGTAAATTCTGAGCCAAGGGTGTAACTGTTGGCATATATCTATTTAGGTGGCTCAGAACACCCACATGCTTTGAAATAGTTTCTTTCTTGACATGAAATCAGAGCATCCTCTCAACTAACAGGTACATCTTTAAACTAAGTTTGAACATTCTTATTATTCTCCTTTAATACAATTTAGGATCATTCAGAATGCACACAGAACCTATTTACATCTCGGGGGTATATTTTATTTGACTTAATGAATATACTGTTCAAAAGCCAGTTAACTACTTTTGACATGATAAACAATGTTTTCTATCACAAGCCCCTGAATGAAAATTGCTCAGGTACCGAAACACATCAGAATAGCAAAATATTCTAAGCGAGCTAGGACAGAGAAAGGCCATTTGCACTATTGTATAAACTTTGAATAACATGAAATTGCCAATTTCCAACCATTTTTGACTTACAGAAATGATATTTTTATCTAATTCAACCTATACTTTTAGGGACCTGTGGCTTGCTCTGTCATTATGATATCTCAAGGAAGTTGGGGCTGCACCAAGTGGGAAGAAAACTGGTAGTCGAAAAGTTCTCAGTGGGATGATTGGATAAAGAAGCTGTGGTTCATTTATACAATGGAATATTACTCAGCCATAAGGAGATGAAATACTGCCATTTGTGACAGCATTGATGAATCTCGAGATAATCATGCTAATCTAAATAAGCCAGACAGAAAACATTGAAAACCACATGATATCACTTACAGGTGGGATGTAAACCTAAAAGCAACAAACGAACAGGGCAAGCAAACAGAGACTCATGAACATGGACAATAGACTAATGGTTACCAGAGGGTAGGCGGGGAGCAGGAAGGAGGAAGGTAGATGGGTAAAAGGGGTCAAATATGTATGTGGTGACAGAAGGGAATCTAACTATGGGAGGTGAACACACAATGCAGTGCATATATGCCTTACTATTAAATTGTACACCTGAAACTTACTGGATTTTGTTTAACCAATTTCGCCATAAAATACATACATACATACACACATACATACATACATACACACACATACATACATGCACACTTACATGCATACATACATGCATTTTTACAAAAGAAAAGAAAAACAAGTTCTCAGTGGGTTTCACTATGCCTCCATAGGAAGGCAAAATACCCAGAAGGATATTTGGTCAGTTTATCGGTCCTTTGGCTGTTCTTGAAAAAAAGGTAGAGAGAGTCCTCTAGAAAAAAATTATCAGCTATTTCTTTCAGCAGGTATTTTCCCTTTCTAGAAAAGTACAGTTGGGAAATAATAAAGATTATGTGCAAAATTTAGTCTACAATGTTAGTAGTTTATAATACCAAATATTTTAATTTAACCTAAAAAAACAATAATAGGAGTTTGTTAAATAAAGTGCAGCCCAACCATAATAAAAAAATAGGAAAAGTATCTATCAAATAGGCAAATGTTCATGAAAATGTATTTACTTAAAAGAGGATCAAAATAGCTTTATATTATCATCTCATTAAAAACATAAATATAGATATTATGCAAACATAGATATATTTAAACATATGTAAACATAATGCATTAAAAAGACCAAAATTGCATACACTGTTGTCAGTGATTATTTCTAGGTGTAAGGTTAAGATTATGGATGATTTTGAGTCCTTATTTTTCTTTTTCTGCATTTTCTAAGATGAATATTTAATAATTGTATAAGAATAAAAGAATAAAATAAAATAATACCAAGAATATTTAGTTAGAGTTTATTATCTGACTCATTAAAAAAAAAACAACCCATCTAATTCACAAGTTAAGGCAATTCCTGAATATTTGCATCACGGGGACCATTATTAGCACAGACCAAATCAAATGGAACATTGTCCGTATGGGAGTTTCATTTGAAATTCCAGGAGAGCCTGAATCACTAAGAGAACAAATGAAAAAGGGGAAGAAAGATAGAAAGCAAATCTCTGGGAAGCAAATTGGTGAATTTAAATAATTTTCTACATCCCTTGTGCCTTTTAAATCCATCAATTTGGGTTGTTTACCTTATACCAATGAGTAGCAATTAGGTTGCTAAAGAAGGCAAACAAATTTAATTGGTAAACAGGAAACATTTTACACAGGAGGAAATTAGGTTGGGTTAGTTGAACTTAATTTAGAAAATATTTCAGAAGTATTCCTTCTGCTATCTCTTGCCACAGAAAAAATGTTTTAAATGGCCAAGGGGCAGAGTGAAATATTAGAACCTCATTCTGAAAAGATAATATATAGATTAAATTGATAAAATAATGATTTTATAAGCCAAATGAATATAATAGGACAAATGAATGGGAATAGGATTTTATGAGAAGGGTATGAGCATATGAAATATCTCTTAAGATGAAAATAGGCTCCAGTGACTGACTCAAACTGAGAACATATTCAGTTCTCAATTTACATTTGTGGGTTGAATTTTTCCAAAAGAACGATTGGATTAATATAACTGTCTCACCATTTTATTGGCTAGATCCTTACGATTTATACACAGTAGCATCGTTAACTTAAACTAGATATGATTATATGCTACATACCAAAACATTATTAAATTTTGGGGGGCAAATTATGTTCATTTTTGTATGCCAATTTGTCTGTTTAATAGTTCTTTCTATGCAACTTCATAATATTTAATTCAGAAGTTAACAAATGAAATTTATACATACTATAGAGTACAAAAATATATAAGATAAAACCAAGAAGCCATTAAGTCATAATAGATGAAGAGAAAAAAATAACTCCTTTACCATTTGGGCAAATAAAAACATCTGTGTATTCCTTTTGCAAAAGTAAAAACTTTAGAGGCGAAATAAGTACTCGCTTTAATTTGCCTCTGTATCCGTGCGTTGTCAGTATCACTATTTCATGAGTGTATAATTCATTTGGTATCCACAAGTTAAACCATGGATGAAGAGGCAGTGGTAACAATCTGCAAAATCAATTCTTGTCCTTAAGGTTTATCCATGTGTCAGAATTTCAGTCCTTTCTAAGGCTAAATATATTCCATTATATACATGGACCACATTTTGCTTATCCATTCATTCATCGATGGAAACTTGGTTTGCTTCCATGTTTTAGCTACTGTAAATAATGCTACTATGAGCATAGCTTTACAAATATCTGTTTGAGTCTCTGCTTTCAATTCTTTTGGGTATATACATAGAATTAGAATTGCTGGGTCATATAATTATATTTTTAATTTTTGAGGAATCACCAAACTGTTCCACAGCAGCTGCATTTTGCGTTCTCACCAACAATGCAAAAGAGTTTCAGTTTCTCTACATCCTTGCCAACACTTGTTATTTTCTGTTTTTTCTGATAGTAGCCATCACAGTGGGTGTAAGGTGGAATCTCATTATGGCATCTCATTATGCTAAGTGAACATAAGCCCATCACGAAAAGACAAATACTATATGACTTCACTTATATGAGAAACTTAGAGGAGTCAAAATCATATAGGCAGAAAGTAGAATGGTAGTTGCCAGGGCCTGGAGGGAGGGCGAAATGAGGAGTTCATATTTAATGGGTGTAGAATTTCATGTTTACAATATGGAAAGGGTCCTGTGGATGGATGGTGGTGATGGTATCACAACAATGTCAGTATACTTAACATAATGAGTTGTACACTTAAAAATGATTACCAAGGATGGTAAACTTTGTGTTACGTATTTTTTATCACAATTAGAAATGAATGAATGAATATAAGAAAACCAACAAATTAAAAATAAAATCAGACCTTGCTTATAAGGATTGAAGCAAGGCCAGTGAGTTACATACCTGAGAGATACATCATAACTCAATTTTTATGGTTCCCTAGCCATTACCTTAGAATGATAATATAAAATAACATTGTTTGATTATTTGCAATGGAACATTCACTTAAGGGAGACTGAGTCTCCAGGCCTCACAAATCTAAAGGTAACTGATACCCTATTGTTGTGCCATCCATTTTATAACCATTCTTTTTGTTCCAAATAATAGTAGACATTGCATTATTAAGTTATACATTCTACATATGTTCAAGTATACTATTGGAGACCTTATGCTAATAATAAAAAGTAAGTATTTAAGAACTCATAATAGAATTAATTGCTATTTTATATATATGAGACTCATTCATTCAATAACTGTTGGTTGAATCTATGCTATGTGCCAGGCACTGTGTTAAATGCTAGACAACTATTCTTAGTTTTACCCTTAAACCAAATTTCAAAACGTGAAATCCACTAGTTCAGATGGTTTTCAAAATAAGAATTAATTCAAAAAGCAAGTTTCTTGATTTCAACTTAACTTTCCTTGAAAATGTTATGTGACTAGCATCTGCTTATTTAGAGCATGAGAGTTTGTAAATCACTTTTATTGTATAATATATTCAATAAGATGTATGTGATAGAGTTTGAGGTTCTCAAACTACCTTAGTTCATGTCTGGAACCTATCCAAGTTCACTGACATCCATGTAAAATAATCTGTAATATTCTAGAAAACAAGAGAAATGTATAACGAATGGCTGGAAGTTAAAGAAATGTGAATTCTTCTTCCAGGCTTTGTTTTCACAGACCCTTGTTGCCACTGTGTGATGGCTATCACCTCTTTTTTGGTCTAGAGAGGGAGTTAGAGACTGAAGTAAGTAATAGTAAAGAAAGTATGCATGAAGAGTAGGAAATAGCACTAGACCGAGGTGCAGAGCAGGGATTAAAAATTTAGTCTGGTACACTTTTCAGAACTCCCAGTCAGGTGAAAAGTATAAAACAGCAGACCTGGTTAAGTCATAATTCTATATCTAGAAAAGAAAAAGATAAAAACTTAAAAGGACAAAGGGTGAGAAGTACTACTACTTAATATTGTTATGTAGAGAAGACTTTTAGGATTTCTACTGCATGGCCCTTGGTATCTCATTGTCACCTGATAAGTCGAAGTCTGGTGTTTAAATACCACATTCATATTATTTTCGTGCTGATACGGTAGAACCAGCTGAATGTCTTGCCTTTCAGAAGTGATCCACTTTGACTCTGTCTGTCCTTGTCTTGTCTTCAAGAATAATTTCTCTTTAGAGAGTCTCTGGTCCTCTGCAGCAGCATCCCTGCTGGATTTTCTCTGACTCGGATGTGGCAGAAGGCACCTAACAGCATGTGCGTGTCCTGACAGTTTCTAACGCCACTCGTTTTCATTGGGTCTCACTTGCTGTGGTTGAGCAACCTCACTCGTTATGTCCATGATATTTATAACACCTTCAATATGTACAGTTGGCCCTTGAACAATGCAGGTTTGAACTACATGGGTCCACTTACATGTGGATTTTTTTCAGTTGATCCGCTCCGTTCAGCTGACCTGGGCAGTTAAGACCCCTTCCCCAAAGGCTAACTGGTGGTTGAGAACCCATGTATGCAGAGGAAGGGCCAACTTAAGTTATATGTGGATTTTGTACTGTGTTAGCAGTCAGTGTTCTTAACACCTGCATTATTTAAGGGTCAACTATATTAAAATGGATCTGAATCACCTTATAGAGCAATATTTAGATCAAGATATTTAAATCTAGCCAGAAGGATACCCCCTAGGTATCAGAATATCCATCTTAAGAAAGAAAATGATTTGGAACAGTTTAAGAGAACTTTTTAAAATCACTGATCAATATCTTTGACCACATTATAATATTTAGATCTAGACAGGTTTTCCATTATGCTAATTTCAAAATCCTTCTTCAAATTTGACAAAAGAGGTCTGGCAATTTAGATGCTATTCTAAGCACTTCATTTGCTTAGAATAACTAATTTGATCCTCACAGCCAGCCGAAAGGGTAGATGCTGTTATCACCTTTTCCCAACAGCCCGGCAAAGCCATGTAACTTACCCAGAGTCAAACCACGAATAAGAAATGGAGCTAAGCTTTATGGTTTCAGAGCCTGACACTCAACCACCACAGTCACTCACCTCTCTCAGAGATCAGGGGATTGTTATTTTTATCTAGAACAAGCACAACCAAATTACTCACAGGGAGTTTTAATGACATTTGCTGCTATCGGATGTGCTTTTATGGATATTTATTATCGCCTGGCAAAATATGTCAGGGTCCACGTGTGGGTGTTTTACAACAAAACAACAACAGTAAAAAACAAAACAAAACAAAACAAAACAAAATTTCCTTCAAATATCTTGACCCTTAATGCAATGATGTTTTCTTTTATAGGAAGCTAGAGAAGCCCTTTGTGGACTTAACTTCTTAACAACTTGAATATTTCAAAGATTGATATGTTCTAGTGGGTAGGTAGTTTTTTTTTTTTGTTTTTTTTTTTTTTAAGGTAACTTTAAGAATCAAACTTGAGGAATTGTGAAATTTCTCCCTATAGAGAAAAACCATGTTGTGCTCAATGTACATTTTAATGTACGTTGTACCACATTCGTAATATAGTCAAGTCTATCAGTCAGTGATTTCAAAGTAGTCTCCCACATTGCTCCAAATCACTTTGTTAAGATGGATAATCTGATACCTAAGTGGTTTCATTTCCTTCCAGGTAGTAACATAGAGCAAAATCGTCTTATTAGAGCAAAATCGTCTTATTATGTGCCATTGGTCAATTAGTTATGAGGAAAATATATCACTCAACCGATTTCATTCTCTCATTCAGTGCCTGTGTCTGCTGGAGGTGTAGACACCAGGCACCTTGGACCGAGGCAGGGCTTTCATCCATCCACAGAGGGCTTTTGCTGTCGCTTAGCTGCTGGCAGATAGAGCCCCATCCCAGCCAAATCTACACACAAAATGCATTTGCCCCCAAGCAACTGTTTTCATGTTTTTCCTCTGTCCCTGTTGAGCAAATGCCTCCCAGCGTAATTCTCTCCACTGGCACACTGTGAGCCAGAGCCTCTTGTGGGCTTGGAAGGGGGAGCTTCACAGACTTTCTCTCCAGCGTGTTAAGTCAGGGCACACACAGCCCCAGTTACAAGATAAATGGTGGTGTGGAAACAAGTCAGCTTAGCCAACAACTGCCTGAGCACCACAGTCAGTGTCTTTTCTGTAATTATTGCATTTAATACAGCTAGTTACTTGCACAAAAGAGCTTCCGGATACAGCAATTTCCACTGGGGGTTGTTTAGGAATGTACAGGCCCATCATTTAGCCCTGATATTGTTGGGTTGTCAGAATTGATCATAGCTCTTGACGGAACACCTCTAGCTTTTTTTTTTATGGAGTGCCTCAGAGTGACATTTCACATTGTTTAAGTAGGAGTGATCTGTTAGTTTATATTTTATCTAAAACTGCAGATCAGATGACCTCCCTCAGGGCCTGAATACATGAATCCTTTTCGCATGTTATAATTAATAGTGGAGCCAGGAGAGAAATTCATAACAAGGGGCCGAAGAGCTGGGCAGAACAACTTGTCAAAAAGAAGGAAATTCCACTACAGATTAGCTTATTTTTAAGCATGTCAAGCTCTACATACAAACATGATCTATTGCTTCCTTGTAATGTCTGTTTGGGTCCACATGCTCGGGGCGGTGTCAGAGACTGCTGTAAATTTTGTCTGAGTCAGGGCAATTCTGATTGATCTCTGAGTGTAAAATCGATAAGAAGACACTGTCATTTTCTTAAAGGATGAGCTAGAAAAGGAAAATAAATTAAGACTCCACTGAATGTCTATCTCCAGTGCTCATTAATTCAGTGTGGTCTGTACTTTGTTAATGTTATGGTCACAGCTTTAATCTTCCAGGTGCTCTTCCTGTGGCTACTTGCCAGCGGCCCTTTCTTATGTTATGTATATTTCATCTGAATTGGGGGGTGGGGTGGGGGTATAAAATGGCTGCTCTCTTTCTTCCCTTAGCTCCTGCTTAATCCATTTTATTATTTTGGAGAAATACATCACCATGGATACTGATTAACTTTAAAATGGACAGAGCCATTCTCTCTCTCTGTCTTCCTCCCTCTCCATCCCACCTACTCCCTCTCTCCCTCCCTTCTTCTCTGTCTCTACCCGTTTTCCCTCTCTCTCTTTCATCAGTAAATAGACTCATTTGTCTTGAATAGTTTGGGTAAATAATAACTACCAAGCATTTTACCTTGTATAATGAACTCTAGGAATATTAATCTCTCCTTTCCTCCTTCCCACTTTTCTCCCCCCCTCCCTCCACACCCCCAAGCCTTTTTACTCACCTAAGCCTATTTGTCTCTCTCATTTAAGCCTTGAACGTTTTAAAACTTGTTTTCATAGACTTTCTCAGATTTAACACTTCAGGTACATCAAGAGTTTTCCCACAACTTTTAGAGAAACAATACCTATACTGAGTATGCTAATAAAACACACACACACACACACACACACACACACACACACACACACACATTTTAACAGTTAGAAGTTTCGAGGTTGTTTGTTAATTTTGCCATGGTAGACTCCCAAAATGTCTTCGACTTACATTTCGTTCCCTAGGAAGCGGGGGACAAGGCAGGTGGGATGTCCCTTCCCTGGTATTGGTGTTCTGCCTTAAATACCAACATTGTAGTACTATGTTGCTCTGTGCCGCAGACACTAAACCTCTATCGTCTATGGCTCTGTCTTTGGCTTCTGTGAATGGAAGAGATGAATTAAGTGTTCTTCAGACGTTGATCGTTTCTGACACTCTGAATACCTTGCTCACGAGTTATTCATGGTGGTTACATGTCCAGTCATGGTGCATGGAGACCCATAAACAGAAGACTGGTTTCAGAAGCTTTTTGTTTGTGAAAACTTATATAGACTGCATAGTACTTGGTTATGTCTCAAAAATTCAGAGTCAAAAAGAAGGGAGAGGCAGTTTTTAAAAATCTAGTTCTATTTGCTGCAAAAGACATTAAATTTATATTCCTGAAGGGTGTTTGCTTTCTTTAAAAAAGCATAGAATATGCCAATTAATTATTTCTCAGGAAAAATTCACTTAGGGGACTAACTCTGTGTCTCAGGTCTTCCCGACTGAGCATACTAAATGAACAAACTTGCAGATTTAATTTACAAGTGACACTTATTTGGCTTTGAAATTATTTGTCTTATTCATTTTCTTTTAAATGTCAGTTTTTATTTATCATGGAGACCGTGAGATAATATTTGAAATTTGGAAATAAGAGGTAGTTATTTGGGGGGTAAATTTGAGAGGAAAATATATACTAAGATAGCGTATGTACGGTGTCCCCCACCATCAGTATAATGTGCCATTGCAGTTCCTGAGCGGGGAGACAGCTCTCAGAGAGCTGGCAGATATCTGAAAACAGCTGGGAGTGGTCCCTTGTATTTTATTTTTCTTTTGTTTCTTAGGCTTGAATGAGATTTTTCTTGAAGGAAATTAGAAGTTTGCTGAGACAATTAAATGGCTATTTGATACCCTAAGGAAGCCCGTAGTTTGCTGAGGGGCGCTGTTACTCATGTGTTCATTAGCTCATGTATACTATGTGCCCACCACTCTCCCTTACGTGGTAGAAAACAGAGAGAATGAGTGGAAACTCTTTAAACCTTTTTCTCCATTGACATGTTAGCGATGACACCTACCTTACAGGGTACTATGAGGATTACATGAAAAAAAGTGTCTATAAAATAACTAAAATATAGTAGGGTTTTAATAATGGTAGTTCCTCTTTTCTTCATTTATTGGTTGGATGGTGGCCTTAGACAAATCACTTATTGAAGAACTTCAGTTCTCTCATCTGTAAAAGTGAGATAATAAGTCTTATCATGCAGAAGATGAGTGATAGTGTGTTTTTGAGGCAGCATCTGATAATTATCCTACACTCAAATAATATTATTTTTTATTTTTCTATTTTTGATTGGGTCCAGAGAGTCTAGAGAATATCCATGTGGAGATGTTTGTCCAGATGTTGAAAATAAAAGATTAGAGCAGTTCACAAAATTTAAAATTACATAAAGCAAATGTTTGGAACATATCGTTATGAGTGAATGTTTGTGTTCCCCTCCACTCTAATTTATATGTTGAAGCCCTATTGTGATGGTATTGGGAGGTGACACTTTGGGGAATTAATTAGATGATGAGAGTAGAGCCCCATGATGGAATTAGTGTCCTTGTAAGAAGAAGAAGAGAACTAGCTCTCTCTCTATCGTGTGAAGATACAATGAGAAGATGGCCATATACAAATGGACACTGAATCTGATGGGGCCTTGATCTGGGTTCACCAGACAATGGGTCTACTGATGCCTTAATCTTAGATTTCCCAGCTTCCAGAAACATACAAAATAAATAGTTGATTAAGCCACCTAGTCTATGGTATCTTGTTATAGCAGCCCAAACTGACTAAGACAGATATATTCACAAGCAATTATGAGTAGAGACAAGATGAATTTAAAAGTGAATAAAGCACCTCCTGTTAGGCTGTTTTCCTCTATTTCTGCATGTATAGCTTCTGCATTAATTAACTTGACTTTGATTATTGAATATGCCTTTGGTAGAAATCAGGCCTTTTGGAATATTGACACACGCATTATAGATAGAACTTTACTTGCAGCGTAAATGGTGGTCAATTTAATGCCACAGTCAACACAATAGACTTTATATTGGCCAGAAAACTCAAAGAGGTGAGGAATGTGGAAAATCTTTGTTCAAACTCAGATTAAATTTTCCTAATGACACTTGACAGGCTCATAAAAGTATTGTTTTTCTCAGCATCTATCTAAAATTTAAACGCGTATTCATTTTGACTCAGAAATAATTCTTTTAGGAATTTAATCAGAAAAGATAATTCAACAAGTGTCCTTAGATGTATGAAATCATTGTTTTTCACAGTTGATTAAAAATAAATTATGATTTGTAAATGCCACTGAATCGTATGCATATGTTTAAAATGTTTATCTTACTCCATAATTATTGATGTCTAGGACATATTGTTGAGATCATCTGAAGGGTAAACACTAAAATGCAAACAATAGTTATCTTTTATGTATGGAATTTGGAATGACAACCTCTGTGATTCCCTGTATTGTTTGAATTTTCACAATGATTGCATATTTTTATAATCAGAAAAAAATTATTTTTTTTGAAAAGTTAGTTGTATCTATGCCTTGTTTAGTGGATAGTTTTAATCTTGGTCAGTGGAAATATGAAGAGAATTTTCTTTGAAACAAAAGGAAGGATATTGCACTCCCATAATCCTTTATTTCGGCATCTAACCCAGCATTAAAAAAAAATTTTTTCTGTACTTCTAAGCCACCTCAACATTCTCCACTGGAAGACAAAGCTGGGAAACTAACACTCTTCAAGTCCTGGAATGTTTATTGCAGAGGGAATGCACACATTTTTAGTGAAATACTAGAATAATACTGATGTGTGTTCAGAACTTCTTGTTCAGATGCTTTTGTGGGGATCGGCTTCTGTCTTATTCAGCTCAGGTTCCATAACGGAATGCCACAGACTGGGTGCCTTAAACAACAGGAATTTATTTCTCACGGTTTTGGAGACCAGGAGTGTCAATGTCTGGTGAGAGCTCTATTTTGGGGTTTTAGATAGCCACCTTCTCGCTGGGCCCTCACATGGCTTTTCCTTGGTGCTGCAGGCTGGTGAAGACAGAGGAAACAACCTTCCTAGTATCTCTTTTTATGAGGGCGTTAATCCTATCATGGAGAATTTAGACCTCATCTAAACCTAAGTACCTCACAAAGGCCCCCATTTCCAACTACCACCATATTGGGGTTTAGAGCTTCAATATATGAATTTTGCAGGGACACAGTTCAGTCCATAACAGCTTCCCAAACCTGAAAAGGTAAATATCTGAGCCCAGTAGACTCCTAGGCTTTAGATTCAATGTGATTATTTTTATGGACTCTGTAGGGACATGGAGAGGCCATCTGTGGGAATACAGTCGATACCCATTATTTGTGGTAGTTCAGTTCTTTAAAGCCACCAGGAACACTGAATTAACACATACTGAACTTTTGCTCCTAGGGGAAATGCAGGTTAGTTGCCTGCAAGCCTCTGGTCACAACATTGTATAAACATATAACCTTGATTAATATGTGTTTCTGTTTAAAGATACCATATTTAATATATATTATTGATTCGTTAGCGTTGAACTCACAGCCAATAGCACTATAATATGTCTGCATGATGACAGGCTCACACACGTTTTCTCCATAAGGTGCATCACAGCCTTCTTGCGCTTAGGAACATGAGACAGCATTTCAGCACTACGCTTGGGGACCATTTTAAACAGTGAAATCACTAACAAAAATGCGGGACTAAATAGGTCGTGAATAAGACTCATTAAGAGTAAGAAAGCTGGAACAAGAAAGCAAAGTTGTTGCCTTGGTCAAACTCACCTGGGAACATGCACTTCAGCCAACTCAGTATTTTTTGCTTCTTTGCACATGTGCATGTCTGTAAATGGCCACAAAAGCAGCAGGAGTATTGATTTTGGTGTTACAAATAAATGTTAGCAGGTAGGAGATTTCACAAATGTAGCATCTGTGGTTAATGAGGATTGACTGTAATTACATGACATTTTTATTAGGGCATACATTCTAAATGATTTTTCATAATGTGACCCACAGCAGTAAGAATTTATCTACAATGGTTTCCTCCCCATGTTGCTTTCATGTGAAAAATTTGATATTACTTTTATGAAACAGAAAAGTTGTGAAGAGCACAGTTTTCCTTTGGAGTGATCCTACCTCCCTTTCGAGCATCTTTTCTCCCCTCTCCTGCCCTCATGTTTCAGGTCTGTATTCATTCCACCATGGTTCTGTACTCAGGTGGCCACGTCTTTTGAGAGCCTGTCTCGTACCAGAGACTTCCATATTCATTCTGTTATTTAAGAAGGAAATATTTAAAGGTGGAATAGTGGCATTTCAGAATTCATATAAGACATATGAAAACGTTATCTTCCTGACACATCTCAAACCATACTACATAAATAGTGTCTACTGGTTCTTTCCATCCCTTCTACTCAACCTAATCCTCTCTATCATCTCTCCGCCTTCTAAACAAAAGAAAGAGTAGGGCCTTAGCCTTTGTTTTAAAGAGCAGGTGCCCATTGCAGGAACTGTAGAGCTTTAGGTGGATACAGAATAGGAAAGGGACATTGCCAAACATACCCACCTTTAGATTTAGATTATGCTCCAGATTAAACTAGCCAAGATCACAGGAACAGATTCAAAGTGAGGGGCCTCTCCAGAACAGGAGCAGCTGCGCTGTGCCTCAGGCCCCAGAATCTTTATTGGAAGAATCAGCTGCCACAGATTCTATTGGTGCAGGGTAGGTTCCTGCCAGAACTGAGAGGCCAAGTTCCTTCTGTGTCACTATTCTTTTATACTCAAGCTTAGAATACTACTAAAAGAATTTATACTAACAGTCTGTGGGCTTTCCTTTAATGGAAGATCACACACACACACACACACACACACACACACACACACTACCTTCTTGGTTCTTGAATCAAACTCTGCATCATCAAGTGGGCAGAAAGCGGTCAGTGTCCAGAGCCGTCTAGCTTTCTCTCATAGGCCAAGTTTTCCAGAAAACAGGCTCTGAGACTCTGAGATCTATATGCAGGTGTATTGTGAAATAATTTCAGGAATAACAGTTGTTAGGGGGAAAAGAAGCAGGAATAGGCGGGGGAAAGTTAAAATGCAAAGCATTTGCAACAGAGAATTCAACCTATCCTATGGGGAGCTCTGGATCTGGGATAGCCCTGCTGAATTGTCCTACGTTAAGGGTTCCTGAACTTTTAAACCTTTTATGAGTATTATGTTTTCCTGAGGGAGAAGGTGTGAGCCTAGATAGATAGTTTGGTTATGGGAAATGTCTAGAGAGAGGCTCATCTGTGAGCCTTCAGCAAGTAGGACTCCTAAGGAGCTGGGACGAGGAATGTCTCAGTCTTGTGGGAGATCTGGGTGGTGCACTGTAGCATGCATTACACGTCCCTTATAAGGATCAGTGCCAATGATGGAAACCTCATCAAATTCCATTATCCTCTCCTTACTCAACAATAGAAACTTTGCTAGGTGTTAAGGGAGGTATAAGAAGTTCCTTCTGTTGGGTAGCTTGCAGTCTAAATGGAAATTAAATATGTATGTCTTTAAAATTTTTTTAAAATAACAGTAAAAGATAAATATGTGGTACAAACAATTAATATTTCAGATTTTTATAAGATAGAGACTTCAATTTTGCTTGGGATGGTTGAAGAAAATCTTCATTGAGAGTCGGGGTTTGATCTGGGTCTTAAAGCCGGAAGCTGATGGACTCAGCAGAAGTTCAGTGCAGATCAGATCAGCGGTTCTCTAGACATGCATCAGAATCACCTTAAGGGCTTGTTGAAAATTCAGATTCCTTGGCACATCCTCTGGCTTTGGGATTCAATAGGTCTGGGTGGGGCCTGAGAAGCACATCCTCTGGCTTTGGGATTCAATAGGTCTGGGTGGGGCCTGAGAAACAGTACTTTGAGAGTCATTGGTATAGAGCATTATTAAAATAGCACATCACTTACAAAGAAAAGCACATAGTTGATTTTGAAGACTGTTTAAAGCAATCTGGTTAGAATGAAAGAATTAGGAATTAGGAATTAAATTAGGAATTTAGATTGGAACCGGATTATGAATGATTCTGAATATCTGGTTAAAAGATTTTTTTCTTTTAGTTAATAGAATATCATGGAAAGTTTTAGAGTAGAGGAATAACATGATTAATTAATAACGAGATTAATCTTAAGGCAATGTATAAGGTCAATAAGGCAAGGCATCATGGATAAATAAAGATCTTTTGGGGCAACTTGGCATCAACCCATGAGTAAGGGGCTGAAGCTCTGAGTTCTTTGTGAGCTCTTATTCTCTTCCATCACAAACTGACCTCAGTCAAAATGGCTGTCAGAAACTATCAGATTCTTTTGATAAAAGTTGGTAACCACTAGTGTCTCCCTCATCCCTTGTGACCAAGTGGCATTTTACAGTGAAAGCAAATCTAAGTCCAATGCCAAATATACATCTATTTTAGCAAGAAGGCACAAAAACAGTTTAAAAACCTTATTATGATGACATCGCTACTTTCTGTCCTTAAACACTCTAGCAAACACCTTGCATGGGAGATCGACTCCAAGATGGAGACAAGAATATTCTCTGGGTGAGAACCACCAGCTTTGTAACTGGTTCCTTTAATGGGGTGGCAGGGAGAGTGATGGACAAATGGAACTGCAGAGGGCAGTTAAGTGTTCGGCTTTTGGGGCTTGATGGATTTTTATGACCTGTTCTAACCTACCACATATCTTGAACACCACTCATTTCACCACCACTGCCAACAACAGAAACTGATTTCAAACATTTCTTGTGCTGATAAACCTCTGGTACAAACTTCTATAATATCTAAAGTGATTATAGAGTTTATAACCATTGCTTGTATATTCATGGTTAGGTTACTTCCAATGCTAACTAACTGCCCCTAGGGTATGGATTAAAGTTAATTCACGTATATTCATTGCTTATATCTGCAGCCCTCCAACCCCTGGCTGTGGACCAGTACCAATCTATGGTCTGTTAGGAACCCGTCTGCACAGCAGGAGCTGAGCAGCCGGTGGGCAGGCAAAGCTTCATTTGTATTTGTAGCTGCTCCCTAGCACTAGCATCACCTGGCATCACCTCCTCAGCTCCACCTCAGATCATCAGGCATTAGATTCTTATCAGAGCACTGGACCTTGGTGCCAAAAAGGTTGAGGACTGCTTGCTGGCTTATACTGATATACCTCAAAGTATATAACTATGCAGAAAATATAACCACTCCTATTACTTTCATTTTTATAGCTCTCAAACTTTGTCTCTATCAGTGGTATGCTCATAGACTACTTCTTGAAGAGGAAAAAACAAAACAAAACCTAATATGTAGCCTTTGCCGATTTCTATGGTGTAAATACTCCCACTTTGGCTGGTTTCAAGCTACAATGTTTTAACAACCAGCCCACAAAATCCCTCAATGTTTAACAATCAAATCTAGTAAATTGGAAGAGGCCCTAGTGTATCACTGTCTCTAACCCAAATTCTTTTGTATATCAAATCTGAATTTGCAAAAGCCTTTTAGATATCTCCCCAGGGGCCTTCCCACTGTGTTTGCTGGAACAGTGATCTCATTGGATTCAAAGCTCTTTTTTTTCCCCCATATGACAATCTACAGAGCACATTAAAGCCTGCTGTAAAGGAAACTATTTTATAGTATTTATTCAAGAGTTTTTAAGGACTTGAGACGTATCCTGAGCAGAGATGAGAGGAAAGCATCTTCATTTCTGTCAACACATTATCAGCGGAACAGGGCCTCTGCTGGCTGCTTCCCACACCCAGGGGACCCCAGTGAGGCTTCCCCACTGGCAATGTGCTAGTAGCCCAGTATTGCCTAAAACTAGAATGGAAAGAGTTGGGAGAAGAAGGTTGACCTGGTCAAGGGACATTTATCTATCTGGTTTTCCAGGAGCTTGAGCAAACTCCAGGTCCTGGTAGTAAGATGTTAGAAGATCTTTGGAGAGTAGAGCCAAAAAGGACAGTCAGAGAGGGGCTGCTAAGACAAAGCCCCAAGGTCCTTGAAGCGGGAGGGTTGCTGCCATTCTCCTGGGTGTTTCCCCAGGAGTATGGAAACACTCTGGCCTTGGCTGAGACTGGAGGCCTTCCCCAACAGAATTTGCTTGCATGAAAATTCCCCTGTGTAATACATAATGAATAATCATTCATGAGGTCTGTGCTATAATAGGACAAAGCTTATTAATGTAGAAATACTTAGTCCCACCACAGGGAATCCTTTCATTCTAGTCCAATTGCTCTCTTGTTTTTCTTTCCTAAAAATGAGGCATTCTTGCTTGTAGAGGAGGAGTTCAGCTCCATGTGCACAATAAATGGATGGGGAGCTGGAGAGAACAACAGAGGTGCCAGGAGTTGAGGAGAGAATGAGTGGAGAGATATTGTTGGTCAGCTGCATAATGTGAAGGAGGTACTTAAGAAAGTATGGCCCACTGTTTTTGAAATTTTCTTCGTAATTTTTAAAAAATGCAGGGACACATTTATTTATTCATTTTTCATTTCTCTAACCTCTGCTCTGTGTTTCCTTGCTGGTAAGATCAGATCCTGTAAGAGTCAGATTGAGATGGCTTTTTTTTTACAGTTTATGAGTTGTCTCCTGAAGGACAAATTCTGCAAATAAGAGGCCATTTAAGGGTGTTAGTGTACATTTTATAAAGGTATGAGTTGTGTGAAATTCATACATCTAAAAGTTGAGGACAATCCGTAGCAGTCTTTGTGTGTTAGGATATTCGTATACCATCAGAGAGCGAGCTCCAGGAAGACTGTGCTTCTTCATATTTGTATTCCTCAGGAGCAGTAGTCAGGGGCTTGACCATGCAGAGGCTTCACTGTCAGTCAAAGTGAACTGAATCAAAGTTAAAATCTTTCCAGCATTATAGTTGTAGTTTGGAAATGTAGATTTGTGGATGCATATTGACTCGAAGCTGTGGGAATGAATGAAACACAAG
>NW_011888785.1:534557-535249 GCF_000151845.1 Pteropus vampyrus | reverse complement strand
TTTTGAAGGATAATCTTACAGGATACAGAATTCTATGTTAGTGGGTTTTATTTTTCTTTACACTAAATATTTCACTTCACTCTCTTCTTATTTTCGTGGTTTCTGAGGAGATATTGGAGGTAATTCTTATCTTTAATCCTTTATAGGTAAGGTGTTTTTTTTTCCCCCTCTGGCTTTTTTTCAAGATTTTTTTTTTTATCTTTGATTTTCTACAGGTTTTTGTTTTCTTCTTCTATCCCCTGCTCCACTCCTCCTCCCCCCCCCAATTTATCCTGCTTTGTTTTCTGAGCTTCCAGCATCCCCCCAATTTATCCTGCTTTGTTTTCTGAGCTTCCAGCATCTGTGGATTCGTATCTGACATTAATTTAGGGAAATTCTCAGTCATTATTGCTTTAATATTTTTATTGTTTCTCTTTTCTTTTTTTGATATTACAATTATGCAGGTATTATACCTTTTGTAATTGTCCCACAGTTCTTGGATATTCTGTTCCATCTTTTTCAGGTCTTCTCTTTAGTTTTGGAGGTTTCCATTGACATATCCTAAAACTCAGAGATTCTTTCCTCAGCCATGTGCAGTCTACTAATGAGCCTATCAGAGGCATCCTTCTTTTTCATTACATTTTTGATCTTTAGCATTTCTTTTTCATTCTTTCTTAGAATTTCTACCTCTGCTTACATTGCCCATCTGTTCT
>NW_011888785.1:527108-533562 GCF_000151845.1 Pteropus vampyrus | reverse complement strand
GCATCCCCCCAATTTATCCTGCTTGGTTTTCTGAGCTTCCAGCATCTGTGGATTTGTATCTGACATTAATTTAGGGAAATTCTCAGTCATTATTGCTTTAACATTTTTATTGTTTCTCTTTTCTTTTTTTGATATTACAATTATGCAAATATTATACCTTTTGTAGTTGTCCCACAGTTCTTGGATATTCTGTTCCTTCTTTTTCAGGTCTTTTTTCTCTTTAGTTTTGGAGGTTTCCATTGACATATCCTAAAACTCAGAGATTCTTTCCTCAGCCATGTGCAGTCTACTAATGAGCCTATCGGAGGCATCCTTCTTTTTCATTACGTTTTTGATCTTTATCATTTCTTTTTCATTCTTTCTTAGAATTTCTACCTCTGCTTACATTGCCCATCTGTTCTTATATGCTGCCTGCTTTATCCATTAGAGCTTTTAGCATATTAATCATAGTCGTTTTAAATCTGCAATCTAGGAATTCCAACATCCTTGACATATCTGAGTCTCATTTTAATGGTTACTCTCTCTATATAAACTGCATTTTTTGCCTTTTAGTATGCCTTGTAATTTGTTGTTGAAAGCTAGGAATGACATACTGGATAAAAGAATTAAATAGGCCATTAGTGGTGTGGTAATGAGATATGGAGGAGAGAGAAGCCGTTTACAGCCCTGTGATTGGGTTTCAGTGTTTTAGTGAGCCTGTGCCTCTGGGCTGCTGTGCTTCTCAGTCCCCCTCCCCCAGTGTGGGACAGGATGGCCGGTGGGGGCTGGAGTTGGGTATTTCCAATCCTTCAGATTGCTTAGGTTTTGATAAATCCCCAGGAGGTTAGGCTCTGATAAAACAGTTTCTCTTGAAGGCAGGACTTGTTAAGAAAAGAATATTCTAACATATTTCAAAATGGTTATTTTCCCCTCCCCCTATCAGAAACACAAGATTTTTCTCTAATATAAACTGTGGGGACCTGGTAGAACTCCGGGGGGAAAAGGCCACAAAAGTGTAGGAGCCACCCTATAACTGGGTCCCCACTGAGTTATCTCTCAGACTTGCCCACACTAAGCCTCCAGCAATTTGTCAATTACTGTTCAAGTTTTCTTACCAGAGGTTCTTATAGTGTTTTCTGCTCCAGTAAGTTGTGATTCTTTGTATCTACCTGTCTGTCTCTCCAATATTTGGGGCAGTGGTTTGCCCTGTGACCTCACTTCTCTGATAGAGCTAATATTTGTTTATTTTTTTCAGTTTGTTCAGACTTTTTTTTAATTACACATTTTATTCAGAAATTTTAATGTCTGGCTAAATTTTAAGTACCAGGCTAAAACCAAAACGTCATTGTTTTTTAAAAATTCCTCCATATTTAAAGACCTGTAAAAACATCTTTTCCTTAGAATTTTTTTTTCAGAGGCATATGGTTGTGTCCATCAATAATACTCATTAATAGAAAATATCTCTAGACCACAGCAAATATATTCTTATTTGTTAGAATGGTAGATGTATTAGCTAGCTCAAGCTGCCATAACAGAATATCACAGACTGGTGACTTAAACAAAATAATTTTATTTTCTCACAGTTTTGAAGGTTGAAAGTCCAAGATCAACGTGCCAGCAGGGTTGTCTTCCTGGCTTGCAGACACCAGCCGCCTTCTCATTGTGCCTTCCTCTGTGTGGAGGCAGTGTCTCTGCCTCTTCTTATAAGGACCTTACTTGTTTCCTCAAAGGCTTTATCTCCACTGCAGTCACATTGGAAGTTAGAGCTTCAACATATGAATTTAGGGAAGATACAATTCAGTTCATAATAGTATATTTTAGTGCTATTTGCTGAGAAAGGATGCTAACGTGGTTTTGAGTGTTTAGGAGTCAGTGTTCTGTTTCCTAGTGTTAGAAACATAGGTGCGTATGTGAATGTCTGTGCTTCTCTAAGTCTTAAAATTGTGTTTTGTGATTCAGTTATATTTTTTTTATTAGCTGGAAAATGACTTAGATTTGTTTTTCAAAGTGTGGTTGTGGATCATATGCATCAGAATCAATTAGTGAACTTATGTAAAATGCAGATTTCTGAGTTTCACTTTAGGATTATTCAGAATAACTAAACAATTTGGCCTGGGTTTATATTCTCCAGGCCAGGGGTATATTCCCCAGCCATTAAAGGGAAGAGCTGATCCTTCTGGTATATAAGCACAGTGCCGTGATACTTCTTATGTGTAATTTCAGTAAACATCCCCAACAGCAGTGCCTGGGGGAAGCATTGTTATTTCCTCTTCAGAACCAATAATGTGTATAAATTCTGTCACAGAGAACCATGCAGTGGCTTAAAATGCTCATATTTTTAAAATCTATTTTTGTACTCACCAAGTTCTCCATCATTTCTGAATTTCTTATAGCATTATTATCTTCTCATTTTTGTCTTCTGTCTTCTAGGCTACTATTTATAATTTACCCCTTCCCTGGATTTTAGATGGTAAATAAACATTTTAACAATGTGCCAAAAGTAAAGTTTACCAGACTGACAAGTAGAAGAGTCTTTTTTGCTTTTTTTTTTTTTTTTTTTTTTGTGCCAAGTCAAGGGAACAAGAAAGAGCTTGGTGTAAGGGAACCATGAGTGGTTTGAGGTGACTGGGGAAGTGATTCTCAAGTGCTTTCTTCATGCAACCCCAGAACTGTGGGCAGCCCTTTTTAAGGGATGAAAAGTCTCCAGGCAACAGTCAACAAATCAGTTGACCCAACTGGCACTACACTGTAAGACTATTTTCCAGCATATAAAAAGTGCCCTAGTTATGACACTGCCCAAGTGGTCTCTTGTAAGCAATGTGATTATATTTGGGTTGAATAGTTTACTCCCCTGCTCATATGTACTAATGAGGCAGAATTGTTACCCATTTCCATAAATCTCACTTTAGAATTAGACTGGCTTTGACCTCTTACTGAGCACCCCACATCCTCTCAGCTGAATATTCCATCTGACAGATAATGGCAGAACACAATGAACATTCAATTGTAGCAACAACAACAAACTTGCACATTTGTTAAAACTTTATGGTATACCTAGTAGATGGCTAGCAGAATGCCTATTGGGAGTCCCTGGGCTTGAGGAGAGGCCTCGTATGGGGGGAATAGAGTAGATATGGTGGAAAAGGCAGTAAAATAGCAATGAAGACAACCACCATTTATTGAGAGGCTAATATGTTAAATCTTGTTTCATTTTATTTCTCATCCTCACAATTACATGCAAAGTGGTGTTGTTAATCTCTTTCATAGATGAGGAAAATGAGGCTTACAAGGGTAAAGGATTCAAACTCAAATTTATCTGATTCCGGAGCCCATTATGTCTCTAAAGTTGTGTGGGCCAGATCACAAAGTTCCTCACATGGTGTCACACTGGGAAGTTTAAATACTATGTCCAGCATTTCCTAAAGTGCATTCTGTGAAATAGTGTTTTTCAGTATGTAAGAAATTGTTACTCTAACTTAAGGGCTGTGGTGCCCAGATAGGTTTATGAAACCTGGGTTTCCCCAGCCATGCACACTCTCAGGGTAGGTACTAAACCACTGTTTATGGCTCGGGGATATTCCAGGGCCACAGAATAGAGCTTTTGTATGTGTGATGCTAAACTCATCCATTCAGAGATCGAACTCATGGTTTTAAACAAATTAGTAACACCATTCTAGGTCTGTCCTCTACCTTCCCAACCAATTACAATGTTACATTTTTACTTTGAGGATGAGTAGCAAATTCCCTTAGGAAGTCTGTTATACTTTGCTTTTTTTTTTTTTTTTAAAAAAATGATCTTATTTTTTTAAGCCAAATTATTCTAGAATGTTTAAAAATTAACAGTAAACAGTATGGAGTTTCCTCAAAAAAACTAAGAATTGATCTACCATATGATCCAGCAATCCCTTACTGGGTATTTATCCCCAAAAACTTGAAAATCCATATCTTAAAAGATATTTGCACACCGATGTTCATAGCAGCATTATTCACAGTGGCCAGGACATGGAAGCAACCAAAGTGTCCTGCGATAGATGATTGGCTAAAGAAGCCGTGGTACATATATACAATGGAATATTACTCAGCCATAAGAAGAGATGAAATACTACCATTTGCAACAACATGGGCGGACCTTGAAACAACCATGCTAAGTGAAATAAACAAGGCAGAAAAAGTTGAAAATCACATGATATCACTTATATGTGGGATATAAACCTAAAAGCACCAAATGAACAGGACAAACAAAGAGACTCAAGGACATAGACTATAGACTAGTGGTTACCAGAGAGTAGCGGCAGGGGAGGAGCGGGGAGATAGATGAGGTAAAGGGGATCAAATTTAGGGGTATAGGGGGAGGGCAAAGTGGGAAAAAGGGATCAAATATATGGTAGCTGAAGGAAACTGGACTTTGGGTGGTAAACACACAATAGAATATATAGATGTCAAATTATAATGTACGCCTGAAAATTATATAATTGTATTAACCAATGTTACCCCAATAAACTTAATAAAACATAAAATAAAATAAAATAAAAATTGCTCAAAATAAAATTTTAAATGTATAACTAAATATATGTGTATGTATATATGTGCGTATATATACACACAGGGTAAACTTCCAATTTTGTTATTTTTAATGTGTTTATACATGTATATGAACATATAAGTTAAAATTTGGAAGGAAATATAACAAGGAATGAGCAATGATTACATCTCTTATGGCAGGATTATAGGTGATTTTAATTTGCTTCTGTATATTTCTCTGTATTTTCTAAACTTTTAACCAGAATATAATTTTTATAGGGAGAAAAACATGTTTCCTATATGTGTCTTCATTACCTAATTTTTATTTTTTATTCTATCTGAGCATGTGTCCCTTTCACATATTTTATTCATGGACTAAAATTCTTATCTGACTTTCACAAGGAAATTAGCTTCTTAATACTGAGAAGAAATACTAAAATTTTCACTGAGACTGAATGAGTGATCTTGAGCATGGTAGGAACTCTTCCAAGTGTTTGTGTATCTGGTGTGTGTGTGCATGTGTGCATATGTGTGTGTTTTGACTACATAATGGGATTCAAATGAGCAGAAATACAAAACAGGGGTTAGCTCTTGCAAGAGATGGAAGGGGAGAATATACAAAGGAGAGGGTGGAGAAAGAAACCAGAATGAGTAAAACACAGACAAAGGCTGGAAAAGAGGGAGAGAGCAACAGCCATAGTGAATATAAGGGTTACACATTCCAGAGCATGTTACAGAAATCCCAAATTACCAGATGATAAGTACAGTCTATTTCTCATAGAAATTAGGGCTATCCTTTCTCTTCTATATTATTTATTCTTTGTTGCTATTCTCCATGATCCTTTTTACATAATGTTTCTGTGTTACTGTTAATATAAACTGTAAGTTACTGTGTTACACAATTATAGTCCTATAACCTAAATTAATAATAAGTTTGAATTAACATTATTTTCTAAGAAGTACATTTTGAGGATACTTTGGTTGACTTCAGCCTTGTGGTTCTCACAATAATTAAAAGGAAATGAAATGAAGTAGACATATTTTTAGAACTATGGGAAACTCATTAATTTTGGTTTATATACATTTGTACAACCTACTTTTATTTTGTTGGTGGTGGACCTTTTCTCCTTTGGGGGAGACTTGTGTATCTGGTGTCTTGAGCCCACATAAATCTGAAACTTGGCCTATAATTTTCTGAAATTACCTAGACCTTTATGGATTTCACTTGAAATTGCTTTGCTTCCCATTAACCTGCCTGAGATGTCTAGAAATATTACTATTATTTGTTCTGCATGCATAAATGCTCCCCAAATTTTTATGTATGTAGTAGGTAAGCTCTTTATATTGAGTAATGATGGTTTCTGTTTTTGTTAGTTGTTAAATACAGAGAAAGAGAAATTGTTATATTTGTAGTGTAATTTCCTCTGGGAATTTGGTGGAGGGAAGCCCTAGAAACAAATTATACTTGGTCCTGGCCAATAAATGTCTCCCAAAATGAGGGAAAAACAGCTACAGCATTTAATGTTGTTTGGATTCTATGTGTATGATGCACAGAATTAATTTGTGACATTTAACAATTTAGTTCAACAAACACACTGAGGACTTGGCAGTATACCTGTTGCTGTGCTGGTGCTGGAAACTGAAAAACAAGCCCAACATGACCAGGCCCTTCAGGAGCTGAGTCTTGTTAAGACATATGCATAGACACGTAACAACTACAAAGTTATCTGAGCTCGTTTGGAATGTAATGTAGATGAGGGAGCTCTTCCAGTTATTACCAATCAACCACACTTGCAAAACTGTGCCTCTTACCTTCCTTCCACCTGACTGAACTTTTCATGATTATGTTTATTCTAAATCTTCGAGTGAATTAAAAGATTTTTTTTAAAAAAATACATTTCATTGCATTTTTCAGATCTTCTGTATTTTTACCTTTTTTAAAAGTTTAAAATTT
>NW_011888785.1:523825-526273 GCF_000151845.1 Pteropus vampyrus | reverse complement strand
TGAAAAACAAGCCCAACATGACCAGGCCCTTCAGGAGCTGAGTCTTGTTAAGACATATGCATAGACACGTAACAACTACAAAGTTATCTGAGCTCATTTGGAATGTAATGTAGATGAGGGAGCTCTTCCAGTTATTACCAATCAACCACATTTGCAAAACTGTGCCTCTTACCTTCCTTCCATCTGACTGAACTTTTCATGATTATGTTTATTCTAAATCTTCGAGTGAATTAAAAGATTTTTTTTAAAAAAATACATTTCATTGTATTTTTCAGATCTTATGTATTTTTACCTTTTTTAAAAGTTTAAAATTTTATTTATTTATTTATTTATTTATTTTTCAATTAGAGTTGCCATTCAATATTATTTTATGTTAGTTTCAGGTGTACAGCATAGTGGTTAGACATTTATATAATTTATGAAGTGGTCCCCCTGTTAAGTCTAGTACTCACCTGGCACTATACATACTTATTACAGTATTATTGACGATGTTTCCTATGCTGTACTTTACATCCCCGTGACTATTTTGTAATTATCAATTTGTGCTTCTTAATCACTTCACCTTTTTTACTAACATCCTCTAACTTCCCTCCCATCTGGCAGCAACCAGTTTGTTTTCTGTATCTATACATCTGTTTCCATTTTGTTTTTTCATTTGTTTTGTCCTTTAGATTCTACATGTAAGTGAGATCATATGATATTTGTCTTTCTTTGTCTGACTTATTTCACTTAGTGTAATACTCTTTATGTCCATTTAGGTCGTCATAAATGGTACAATTTCACTTTTTTATATGATTAATATTATATTGTATATATGTATCACTTTTTCTTTATCTGTTCATCTATTGATGGGCACTTAAGTTGCTTCCATATCTTGGCTACTGTAAGTAATGCTGCAGTGAACATAGGGGTGCATGTATCTTTCAAATTAGTGTTTTGCATTTCTTTGGATAAATAGCCAGAAGTGGAATAGCTGGGTCATAAGGTAGCTTATTTTTAATTTTTTGAGGAACCTCCATACTGTTTTCCATAGTGGCTGCACCCATTTGCAATTGCAGGAACAGTGTTTGAGGATTCTCCACATCCTCGCCATACTTGTTTGTTGATTTATTGATATCTATTCTGACAAATGTGAGGTGATATCTCATTGTGGTTTTAAGTTGCATTTCTCTGATGATTAGTGACATTGAGCATTTTTTTTTCATATGTCTCTTGGCCATCTGTATATCCTCTTTGGAGAAATGCCTGTTCAGATCCTCTGTCCATTTTTTAATTGGATTGTTTATGGGAGTTTTTGGTGTTGAGTGGTATGAATTCTTTATAAATTTTGCATATGAACTCCTTATCAGATATATCATTGGCAAATATCACTTCCCATTCAGTAGGTTGTCTTTTCATTTTGTTGATGGTTTTCTTTGCTGTGCAAAACTCTTTAGCTTGATGTAGTCCCATTTGTTTATTTTTTCTTTTGTTTTCTTTGCCCGAAGAGATATATCAGAAAATAATATTACTAAGAGCAATGTCAGAAAGTTTACTGTCCATATTTTTTTTTTTTGGGGTTTTTTTGTTTTCGGTTTTTCCCTTTAGTTTTTTATTTTTTTTTGGTTTTTTTTTTTTTTTTGGGTTAGGAGGTTGTTCCGTTTTCTTTTTTTTTTTTTTCTGCAATATCTGTCCAATTTTCCCAGTACCATTTATTGAAGAGACTTTCTTTACCCCATTGTATATTCTTGCCTATATGGTCATGGATTTATTTCTGGGCTCTCTATTCTGTTCCATTGATTGATATGTCTGTTTTATGCCAGTACCATGCTGTTTTGATTACTATAGCCTTGTAGTATAGTTTGATATCAGGTAGAGTATTACCTCCAACTTTGTTCTTATTTCTCAAGATTGCTGTGGCTATTCGGGGTCTTTTATAGTTCCATGTAAGTTTTAGGATTATTTGTTTTAGTTCTGTGAAAAATGCCATTGGTATTTTGATAGGGATTACATTGAATTCGTACATTCCTGTGGATAGTATGGACATTATAATGATGTTAAGCCTTCCTATCCATGAGCATGGTATATGCTTTCATTTATTTGTATCTTCTTCAATTTCTTTCTTCTGTGACTTTAATTTTCAGAGTACAAGTAATTTACCTCCTTGGTTAAATTGATTCCTAGGTGATTTTTTTAATGTAATTTTAAATAGGATTGTTTTCTTAATTTATCTTTCTGATAATTTATTATTAATGTATAAAAATGTAACCAATTTCTGAATATTAATTTTTTATCCTACTACTTTACTGAATTTATCAGTTTTACCAGTTTTTTGGTGGAATCTTTAGGATTCTCTTTATACAGTGTCAAGTCATCTGTCTGATTGCTGTGTCTAGGACTTCCAATACTATTTTGAATGAAAGTGGTGAACATGGACATCCTTGTCTTATTTCTGATATTAAGCAAAAA
>NW_011888785.1:506897-523775 GCF_000151845.1 Pteropus vampyrus | reverse complement strand
TCTTTACCCCATTGTATATTCTTGCCTATATGGTCATGGATTTATTTCTGGGCTCTCTATTCTGTTCCATTGATTGATATGTCTGTTTTATGCCAGTACCATGCTGTTTTGATTACTATAGCCTTGTAGTATAGTTTGATATCAGGTAGAGTATTACCTCCAACTTTGTTCTTATTTCTCAAGATTGCTGTGGCTATTCGGGGTCTTTTATAGTTCCATGTAAGTTTTAGGATTATTTGTTTTAGTTCTGTGAAAAATGCCATTGGTATTTTGATAGGGATTACATTGAATTCGTACATTCCTGTGGATAGTATGGACATTATAATGATGTTAAGCCTTCCTATCCATGAGCATGGTATATGCTTTCATTTATTTGTATCTTCTTCAATTTCTTTCTTCTGTGACTTTAATTTTCAGAGTACAAGTAATTTACCTCCTTGGTTAAATTGATTCCTAGGTGATTTTTTTAATGTAATTTTAAATAGGATTGTTTTCTTAATTTATCTTTCTGATAATTTATTATTAATGTATAAAAATGTAACCAATTTCTGAATATTAATTTTTTATCCTACTACTTTACTGAATTTATCAGTTTTACCAGTTTTTTGGTGGAATCTTTAGGATTCTCTTTATACAGTGTCAAGTCATCTGTCTGATTGCTGTGTCTAGGACTTCCAATACTATTTTGAATGAAAGTGGTGAACATGGACATCCTTGTCTTATTTCTGATATTAAGCAAAAATGCTTTTTAGCTTTTCCCAACTGAGTATGATGTTAGCTGTGGGTTTGTCATATACAGACTTTATTATGTTAAAGTATGTTCCCTCTATTCCCACTTTGCTGAGAGTTTTTATCACAAATCAATGCTGGATTTTGTCAAATGCCTTTTCCACATCTATTGATATGATCATATGCTTTTTATCTTTCAATTTGTTAATGTGGTGTATCACATTAATTAATTTATGGATTTTGAACTAACCTTGCATTCCAGGAATAAATCCAACTCGAGCATAGTATATGATCTTTTTAATGTGTTGTTGAATTAGGTTTATTAATATTTTGTTGAGGAATTAAAAATATTTTTTAAAATTATTTTAAACATTTCTTACACTAGAAACACTCTAGAACAGTGGTTCTCAAACTTTATTTTTCAGCTTGCATCTGCTTTCTTCTCTCCATGCCTCCCATGGTATAGCGTTGGAAACTGAGTCTCAGCAGGAAGCATTTTGAAACCCACTGACCCAGAGATTACAAAATATTTGATTTATGTGCTTTTTCTTTCTCTATTATGTAACAATTTTATATTGATTCTAATTTTAATGTTTTCTATGTTTTGCATATGTGTTTATATAGTTATGTACATAGTTATTTATATTATAGAATTATATCTTGAGGCATAAGAGCCCAGGGATTCAGTATGACTTGATTTGAACAGCAGTCCACTTGATATAACTAAAGGAGCCACTGGGTGTTTTAATTGTGATAGAAATTTTTAAAATAAATAGCATTTTCTAATTATATTTTTTAATTCATTTACAAGAAAACTGACACAGTTGCTCTTTTCATCAGAATGGTGATGTTACTATTATATAGAACACAGTTATTTTAAGACTGTTTATAGTCTGTAAATGACTGTGGTCCTTTGATATGTATCCCTTCTGTTGGTTACCACGTGGTGATGCCATGCCTAACATAAATTTCATAGTTAGCCAAGGCTTGTCTTATACTGAGATGGAGAAAAAGGTCATTCATATAGGAGAGGCACTACCTCTAAGCCTCTCAAAGTATCCCCGCCACAAAGCTAAATCCGTCCACACTGTCAGCTCATACGTATATTCCATAATTAGAAATATATTCTTTGTGACTTTTCACATTTTATCCCCTATGAAATTATTTTTACTTCCAGGAAAGAATGTTCATTTTGTATTAGGGCTAATGGTTTTTAGAAACTTTGACCCAAAGGCAAATAGAGACAGCACCAAGAACACTATATCTAATAAGTAGATTTAGGATGTCAGAGGAGACTGAAACAGCAGTGGCAAACTTGATATGTGGCCCAGGGTATGCCTATACTCTGTAAAATGTATTCACATGTGGCTCTCCTTTTAACCGCACTGATTAAACATCAGCCAGCTGGTTTCAGAATGTTCTCTGCATTAGGACTTCTCAATCTTGGCACTATCATTGGACTTTGGGTTAAATAATTCTTTGTTGTCAGCAGTTGTCATATGCATTGTAGGATGTTCAGCAGTATCCCTGGTCTCTACCCCTGAGATGCCAGTAGCATGTATTCCACTCTCTTAGTTGTAACAACCAAAAATGTCTCCAGATTTTGTGTAAAATAACCTAATACGGTACCCCCCAAAAATGGTTAGTTCTCTTTTGAAGATCTTTGGAGAGCTAGTGTCTGATTTATAATAAGTTGTTTAGTTAATATTGTTGAGTTTAGGATAACTTTGACCTAATATCATCACCCTACTTGTATTTAGTACATCTAGATTCTGCTCAGAGGACAACACAAGCACAGCAATAGCGCTGTGCTTATGGAACATGTTAAATCAGAGTCTCTCGGGACTAAATTGGGTCATTCTGGAGCTATGGAAAGAATTTAGAATTATCGTCATCAAATATATTGCCTTTTTTTTTTTTTTTTTGATGTATTGGACCTCTAAGAGGAGGTTTTGCCTGACTATAATTTTTCTCTCTGTGATATTATCTATGTGATTATAAAATGGGATGTTTGGGACAATATAGCCATGTTTTTATTATTAAATGATAGTCATGCCTTAATGAAAATGAAGGCTTGTCTACTATGAGTTTCAGTTAATTAACACCTCTGAGCCTCAGTTTTCTCGTCCGTGTAGTAGATTTACTACTACCTGCCTCATAAAACTGTTCTGAGTTAAATGATAGAATGTATGAACTGTGTCTAACATAGGATTTGACCAAGAATATCTACTCCATAGAGGGAATTATAAGTACTTTGTTTTAAGAGAATCTAAACCCTTTTGTAATATTTTAGTCCATTCACTAGGAAGTTTCTGCCAGAAGATGTCTATATGATATATTCCAACTTGAGAATTTGTTTTATATTTTTAGCTTCTCTAGTTAGACATTTCTAATGGCTCCATCCTTAAAAATGTATTTAAAAATTTTTACTCTATTTGTTATAAGCTTTCTTGTATTTAGCAGAGAACATTTTACACTATCTTTTAAAAGATCCAAATGAGAATAGATATGGCTTCTGAAAGTCTTGGGTATTTTTAATCTTCTAAGTCTTCAACCAATTGTCATTTCATTAAGGTGCCCTGCCGAGATGTTCTCTCACATACCATCATTAAGATGAATTGTTGCTCTGCTCTATAATACATGTATTACAAGCTCAGTCTACATGTGCTGAAATTACAGCTACACACATAATTCCAGTTCTTGGAGAGGAATGCAGAATCACAGCTGCTGTTTCAGGCAGCTTTGATGTCAGTTTCAAGTTAGAAAACCACCTTCCTAACAATGAGAAGAGAATCCTAAAATGTGAATTAAAAAGTAGTTCTTCAGCAAAAACCAAGGATTAAAGTCAATATCACGCGTTATTGTTAATAATTGTTTTTATTGTGGTGAAATACACATACCAAGTATATAGTTCAGTGACATTAAAAACATTCACAGTGTTATGTAACCATCACCACTTTTTATACCCCAAACTTTTTCATCATCCTCAGCATAAACTCTGTGTTCATTAACCAGTAACTTCTCTTTCTCTCTTACCTTTGTTCCTGGTAATCTCTATTTCTGTCCCTATGAATTTGCTTATTCTAGGTACCCCATATTAGTGGAATCCTATAATATTTGTTCTTCTTTGTCTAGCTTATCTCATTAAGCATGATATCTTAAAAGTCCATCTATGTTGTAGCATATCAGAATTTTAATATCTTTGCCATCAAATACGTTTTCTTGGTTTGCAGGATACTATGCTTGATGACAAATCTCTTTTATAGCCGACATGATTCTCAAAGTGCAAACGGGTTTGTTCTATTGACTGATCCTCTAGCGATTGCTTATATCATCTCATCTTTTCTTCTCTGTATCATGAGAGGGGACAAGACAAGGTAAAGTCTGTTCATGACATTTAATGCTGAGGCTCACACGTAGGGATGGATTTCTTGTCATTATATACTCATTCTAAGAACACTGTGCCCAGGGCACATGTGCTCAACCTTGCCTTTAGTCCTTCATTGTCAGGGATAACTCTATTTACTACTTGGGGTGCAGCCAACAGAAGACACTGGTGTCCAATATTACCAGATTCCAACATTCTCGTTTTATTTTGTCAAATTGTTGGTCCGAAGGGAGAATAATGTGAAGAAATGAAAAGAAAGGAAAAAAAGAATCAAAATGCCAAGTTAAGGGGTACATGGGGACCTAGGGGACCAGAAAAGAAAACAATGCTAGCCTCAGAAACAGAACAAACAGTCTAATAGTGTTTTGTGACCCTGAAAGACGAGACCCATCAACCCATCTGTCTTCTCCTCCAGGTTCTTATCAAACTCTGTCTCTAAGCAGGTTCTGAATATTACATGCCTTCAAATTTAGGCTGTAGCTTAATCCAAAACTGAGAGATCAGAAAAGCAAAATACCATGTGAACATGAATAAGTCAAAGCTACCACACCCACCATTTACGAAGACTAGTAAACATCTCCACAGTGTGTCATAACTATGCTTTTAATTCTTTTTTTTTCCGGTAAAAATGAAATAGCCTGGACCACAAGCAATACATACAGTTAAAAATACACATAAGTTTAACTATCTCAGCAGTTGTATGACAGTTCAATGGCTTGAATATCTGAACCTCAAAAGGAAACAAAAAAATATCACTCAGTGTAGCCATATTAGAGACATATAGACTAAGTTTTTCTGCAAAAGTATAGTTAGGACCTGAGAAATAATCTCTCTGAGAAATTAAATGTGCATATAGAGCACCGAGGACTCATGACTAGTTCTTACCTTTTTCTGCCAGGTTAATTACTGTCTTATGAATCTTAGCATCAGTACCTTTCCCCACTGGGTATGGCATTCCTCGGGTACCAGCCGTTTTGCTCACCTCCTACTGTCCAGGCCTTTCTGCTTCTGCCCTACTCTCTGAAGTAGGGGTTGGCAAACTTTTAAAGTAAATAACCACATAGTAAATATTTTAGATTCTGGGATCCAGGAGGCAAAATGGAGGATATTATGTCAGGACTTACATAATCATTTTATACACGTAACTGTTTAAAAACATAGAAAACCTTCTTAGCCAGGTTTGGCCTACGAGGCAGTTTGCTGAGCCCCATTTTGGAGGCAGATCAGTATGTTAGGGTCCACATGTGAAAGAGCAGCAGTAGCAGGTCATTGGCAGCTAGGGTGAATTTGTGTATGTGGGGGTTCTCCATTCACACAGAATGTAGAGCATTGTGTCTTTAGAGGGGCACCTTCTAAGGATATTCCAAAGCCACGAAAGTCTCCTTCTATCAAGGTGCAGCTGGCATGTAATGCTTTCTATACCATTACTGATCTCTAAAGCTGTGTAATAAAGACTATTCAGAAATAGCCAAAAGTTTCTGCCGGAGTTTGGGAAGTAGGAAGGCTCCCTTGCCTTCTGGGCCTTATGAGAGTACTGAGAAGTGGGACGTGACCACCTTGTTACTATGATCATGCTAGTGACCGACAGGCAGCACGCAGAGGTTACAAGAATGAGTGAGATAATGTCTGTGAAGTACTTTGAGCTCTTTAGAAGAAATTTTCTTTGTAATTAGAAAGTAATGCTGCATTATTACAGTTATTATGATTATCACCATTATTAAAGGTAGTGCCAGAAGACACGGCCCTTCCAGTGAGAAAAGTTGTGAATAAAGCCTAGCAACTCATAAAGGAAGTGGTTCATGCACCAATTATGAGCTTCCAGTTTGTAATTACAGTGTACTGGGTGGTTTCGCATGTACCAGTTTGTTTTTCATCTAGAAGAACAACCCTTCGCAAATGTAACAGCTCCCAAAAGGTGCCCAATATGTGCCAAAAGGAACAGAAGAAAGCTCTATGTGACTACTGAATTGCAAATTTGAAATTCAGTTACTTATTCAGAATTGTCTTTAAATTTGCACAAAAACATGGTAAAATTTGTCAATAGTGAACTGTTAAGAAAAGAAAAAATTTAAGTGTGAATCTCACATGTGTGAACAAAAGGATAACAAAAGGAACCCTATATTCACTTCATGCTCCCATCATATTAAATATTGACAAAGCCTTTACTTAAGTACTGCTAGTACTGAAAGGTAAGAGTTCAATATTACCTTCTTTCTTTGGTTTCAAAATGCTCATTTTATTTTGCCACATCTCTGGTCCCACAGAGGTAGAAGGGTAAGAAATGAAAATGAAGGATAAAGAGTAAACAAACAGCCAGCCTCAGAGGCACATGGAATCCGTGCTTGGGCTAGTGCCAGTCCCCAGTCCAAACTGAAATGGTCCTGGGGCCCGAGCAGAATGTGAGTAGCAGCCACAATGTGCCCTTCTCTGTTCATGCTCTTCAAGTTCTTCTATAAGCACATTCTGAATGTGGAATTTAGACTGTGACTTAATCCAGAGCTCAGAGACCTGAAGCTGGAAGGCAAAACGCATGACTGAGAACATTAGAGTTTGTTGTCTGCTTGCTTCCTGAGCAGGGTATTCTAGACTTTTCTTCATGTTACAAAGGATTGGTTACCACTTTTCCGCTCTGGGCAACCAGTCCAGTTCCTGTAACTTGACCTCTCATCCCATCCAGCACACAGCCTTTCGCATAGCATTCCCTTTTCAAACCATTCATTCCAAATCCCCAACTAGGTAACCATGTTCTCTTACATAGAGTCACCGCTGGAGAGATGGACCCTGTTTAAGCCTGGTGGAGGGTGGCAATACGTGCCACTTTAGCATAAAGATTATTTTGAGCTAAAGGCACTTATGAAACAGCAGATGCGAGATGAGTGCTCTGATCCCCCACCTCCATTTCCTTCCTGAAAGAAGGAACTGAAACTCCATTCAGAAGATGTCCACCCTGTACACGGAGGAAAGTAACATTCTTATCACCAAAGATGGGGAGTCAAAGCAGAGAAAAGTCTGTACAAACATGCTTATTAAACTAACTCTTATTTTCCTAATTTTCTACCGTTAAGTGCCCTAGCCCTTTGTTTTGTCATGTTTTCATAAATTACTATTCTTTGTCCAATTCGGTATATAAACATTCAACTCTAACTGGGTCTTCATTTCCTTATGGGAGCTCCAGTGTCATGTAAAACTTACATAAATGAATTTGTAGGCTTTTTTCCTTTTAATCTGTTTTTTGGGTTTTTTTTTTTGTTTCTTTTTTGTTGTTGTTGTTACAGAAGCCCCAGTCGAGAAGTTAAAAGGGTAGAAGGAAAGTTTAGTTTTCTTCCCCTACACTGTGGTGAAAAAACATTTTTACAAAGGCTAATTCAGAAAAATAAAAATTAATGGGTCTCATTTTTTCTATTCAGAATAAACATAGTTTTATTAAATCCTAGAAGAAAAAAGTTTGTATATATTCTACAAATTATATTGCTGACCTTATTAAATAAATGAAAGTCAATGAGAAAATTGGCAGAGCTTTTTAGACAATAAAATGTTAAAAAGCCAAGCATGTTTGAGGAGGAATCAAAAATTACATTTTAATCTTTCAACCCTTATATTTATAAAGTGCCTTAGAGTTCACAAATGATGGCCACATGTCCACTCTCATTTAATATTTGCAACAGATGAGGTACATATTATTATCGTTTTTATTTTTCAGCTAAAGGAACTAAAGTTCAGAGAGGCAAACTGATCTGTGTAAGATCATATATCCATTTAGTGGCAAAGCTGTGGAGAGAATTCATTTGTTCCAATATCAAGTTCATACACTGAGAACTATGTTAGGACGCAAGTTTGGCTCCTGTAACAAAGGCCCTAACAAGAGAGAAGTTTATCGCTCTCTAATTGTCTGTAAGTAGTCTGAGTACAAACAGTCCCAGGCATATAGGACAGTCCCACCACATTGAGAGCCCAGGCTGTCTACCTTGTTGGTCCTTAGCTCATGGCTTCCATCTCAATGCAGTAATTCAATAGTTTCGGTTCTCATTATCACATCTTAATTACAGCCAGCAGGAAAGGAAGGAGAAAGGGAAGAAGGGCTCACTCTAGGAGCACAGTCTGGAAGTTGTACACATCCCTTCTGCTTCCATTAGCCAGACCTTGAAAACATCTAATGGCAAGCAGCCTTGTGCTCAACTAAACCAGGACATTTTATTGACATAGGACAAAGTGTGAAATGCATACTGGGGGACAACTAGCAAGCTTTGTCATTTGGAACACCTATCGTATATGAAGAAGTAGTTAAGATATTGGAATAGAGGAGACTATGTGCTTACTTCTTGTCAATTTAAGCCAGTCTGAATTTTCCTCTCCTCTCATTCGAAGACTCCCTCTCATCCTCAGCTTGGCAGGACAGCTTGAACCAGACAACCAGTTGTGAATAATGGTGCCTAAAGATGTTCACATCCTAATCTCAAGAATCTGTGAATGTTACCTTATATGTCAAAAAAAGACTTTACAGATGTGATTAAATTAAGGATCTTGAGATGGGAAGATGGTCCTTAATTATGTGGGTGGGCTCAGTGTAACCACAAGTATCTTTATAAAAGAGAGGCAGGAGATCAGAGTGGGTAATAGGAGAAGGGGAGGTGACCACAGAAGCAGAGATTGTAGTGATGTGCCATAAGCCAAGGAATGCTGGCAGCCTTTAGAAGCTCAAAGAGCCATGGAATTGATTTTCCCTAGATCCTCTGTAAGGAGACAGTCTTGCCAACATCTTGATTTCAGCTCTTTAAAATTAATTTTAAACTGCCGACCTTCAGAACTATTAGACAAGAGAATAAATTTGTGTTGTTTTAAGCCTCTAAGTTTATGGTAATTTATTAAAAAGCAAGAGGAAACTAATACACCAGGTGAATGGTGAGCCCAAGTGCCGTAACTTCTCATAAAAGCCAGATGCCACGGCGCCACCCTGGTACCACCTGGCCAAAAGACACCTGTCTCACTTCCTTATAAATGATGTGGAGCCCTGGGAGCCTTTTCCCTCTCAATCCTATTGCTTTGCCATCAGATCATGAGTCATCTTATAAAGCTGGGCAGGCTACATGTGGCCTGGCAATCACTGTTCACTCACATCTGGTTTAAACTTCTGCAGAGGTTCCATTTTTGCATTCCAATAATTTCATACTTAGAAAAGAAAGGTGACGTTCTTTATACAGGTGCACTTTCCATGTGTACCTTGCTTTCAGAGATGGGTAGCCCTGTGATTCATTTTTTGAAAAGTAGTAACTCACGTTTTCTCAAAAGGAAGGGGAAAAGGCAGGCAGGCGAGCGGGGAGGGAGGGAAGGAGAGAGGGAGGGAAAGAAGGAAGGAAGGAAAGGAAGGGAAGGAAGGAAGGAAGGAAGGAAGGAAGGAAGGAAGGAAGGAAGGAAGGAAGGAACGAAGGAACGAAGGAACGAAGGAACGAAGGAACGAAGGAAGGAACTTAGATGAAGATAGCTGGCCAGAAAAATACGACCCCACTGTATGACTGTTTTTCAGTGAGTACACTGAATTGCTTGGTCTTTGGCCACCATCACAAGGAACATTCCTGTTGCAGTCCTCCTCCTTTACACTTGAAAATACTGAATGATGAGTCGAGAATGGCCACAGGCTCCATCGGAAACAGAGGTGAATGAATAGAGGTGTGGCTCGAATACTTCTATTATGAATTCCTTAGGGGTGGATAGAATCGTGCTCTGAGTATGTGCATGATCCACTGGATAGACACTGCACCTGAACCAAGAAATTGAGAATTAATTTGTCCTTATGGAGCGAAGCCAGAGTCAGATGCTTCTTCTAAAGATGCCAGTCGGCTCTTCCTTCGTTGGCAATTCATAGGGAGAGGATATAAAGGGTATATCTATTATAGCAGACATTTAAGAGACTAGTCCATCTACGATGGAACTGGATTTGTTTCGAGATGAATAAATTCTGATTAAAAAAATATTAGTATTATGTTTTGGAATTTTTGTAGGTATTTATCACATGCCTTCATTGCAATAACTATGATCTTAGTATCATCCTCTCGGTACAAATGGAGAACCTGAGACTCAGAAAGCTTAGGTAGCTTTTCTGAGTTTCTGCAGTTTTGAACTCAAGTCTTCAGACTCTGGTTCTGGGCTCTTTCCACTGAAATACGAGGACTCCGTAGTGACATTCAATGCGGTTGCATTGATAAGTGTGTTTAAATGCACTGTTAGAGCTACGGAATCATACAGGATTCAAAGATTATTTTATCTCTGCATGTGTCTGTCGGGTTGGAGCTTGGGAGTACCTTTGGATAGATTATTCTCAGACATGTATCAGTGCAAGGGCAATGCTGACTTTGCACAATTTCTCTAATTGACTTTCTCATTGGACTCCAGTGCATTCATTAGCATATATCAGAGGCTATAGGACTTCCCCGAGAACCTTTGGTGACAGTTGTTTACATGTTCAGCATTGACCTAGAAGTCAAGTAAACTTTCCAGGGCTACTGTAACCAGCATGTCCAAGGCTTCTCTTGAAGCTGTTGCTGTTGCTCCCACCATCTCACTGCTGCCTCCTTCTCATCATTCGTGTCCACAGAGTAGGTTGGTTAGCAGCCCTGGCCGAAGGATGTGCCCTATTCCAGGCACTCCTCATACCATCGTCATTTTATTTTTTCTTTAGAGCCCTTTAATTAACATATTTGTTTTCAAGTCTGTATTCTCTCTCTCCACACTAGAATATAATCTCTTTGAAAGCAAGCCCCTTCTCTATATTATTTACTGTCACATCCCAAGGACTAGAATCATGCCTGGCATGGAAACAGATTCTCAATAAATATCTGTGGAGGGAATGGATGAGGTTACATTTATATGAATGCCTCTGATTTTGATATTCTGAGCCCCTCAACTGAAGGCAGCCCAGTCCTCTCTGATGGTGACTCTTCCCAGATATTTCTAGTAATCTCTAGGGGTCCTTCCATCTGCTTATGAATCCATCTTCATACTCTTTGCTGCTGGCCAGGGCACTAAAACCGAGATGTTCACCTCAGAGCTAGGCTCTACATCTGATAGGTGCTTTCTTAGTTTTCAGTGAGTATTTTACTACTTCTGGAACTATCTTGATTCTCATGGCTTGTGCCAGCTCAGCTGTTCCTTTTGAAGTTAGAGAGTGAGCACATCTTTCTGTGGTATGGTCAACAAGAGGTGTCCCATAGGGCTCCAAAGTGTTATCGACCTTCCATTTCATATAAAAACTGCTAGAATGATTGCTTGAAGGTGAGTTCTTATATCTAGAAACATCCACACTACAGAAGCCATAGGCTTTATTGCTTAAGAGCATTATGCTGGTATCCTATGTGCATGTGTTGGAATAATAAGTAGCCCACACACCTATGCAAAAACTCACATTTGATGCGGTGATACTAAGATGTATGCAGTTCCAATGGTGCTGTCAAGAAAATTCTCCCAGATATTTCCTGGTGCTGTACCCTATGGTCCCCTTACACGGCTGAGATACTTTGATAGATGCTTGGGTGTTAGCCTTTCACACAAGGCAGACACTGGGATGTCATACTTATACCCACTCAGTGGTTTCATATTTGCTAGCCTTATATCTCCATGTATGTTGTTAGCGCTTTTGAGAACTAAACATCCTATTTTTTTATTCTGTTTTCCCAGTGCCTGAATATATAGGAGCTGATCATTAAATACTGGATAGTATTTGATGATTCATGCATTTGCATATTATGTTCAGGAAGCTCCAGCAAATAAACCTGAAGTTGTGTAACCTGCTTCAGCTACATTCACACTCATCATTTAAGGATATTACATACATAAAATATATACATGTTTTAAGCTAATCGGTTTAATCATGGGCCAGATCAGAAGAGACGAGAATGCAGCTGAAAATTTGCTGTTCATCCGTCTTTGGCAAGGTCAGAGCCGTGACTGAACATGCTGACTCTCCTTTGCCTTCCTCCCGCCACAGGCCCAAGTCTCTTCTCGTTCTTGTTGAAATTTAACTCTAGTTCTCACGACTGTTTTAGACCACCACCAAACCCCACACCCATCTCCATCATCCCTGACCACAGTCTTCTGGGATTTGAGGAAGGATTCTAAGAAACATATTCCGCTCTTTTTCTTTCTTTTTCACACACACAGCGTCTGTTTTTAACACAAGCCAGACCAGCTTCCCCCGTAGCTGGCCCGTGGGCACTGACACTGAGCTGCTCCTCATGCCAGCGTGTACGTCATTGTCTTGTAACCATCAATCTATATCCTTTTCCATTTTAGAATAAACTTTAAGTATGACATACTTATAAGAAAGTGCACACATCTTAGGTATTAACTTTGATATATTTTCATAAAGTAACTAGTTAAGAAAGAATATTACCAGCATACAGGAATCACTCCTCAGGTTAATCATTATCCATCTCTAAAGGTAACTATGTCTCTCATCCTGATGTCTAGCATTATAGATAAATTTTCCTTGTTTTAAAATTTTATATAAAGGGAATCAAAACGTATTTTTTGTATCTGGGCTAATTTGCTCAAAATTGTTTGCGAGATGGATCTATATAGCATGTAACAATAGCTCGTCAATTCTCGTGTAATATTCCATTGAATATATAAGTCACGATTCATTTATTCATTCTATCTTTTTACTACCACAACTTTTTTGTGTTGGGTATATAACTAAGAGCAGAATTTTAAGTTTGCCAAAAGAAGACTTGCAGATTTAAAGATGGAAGGAACTTTATTTGCAAAGTGGTACAAAGAAGTCAGACTTCAGAAGGCTCACAAAAACAAAAAATCAAGAGGTTAGTTAAATAGGAAAGAGAACAACTTTCTCACATAATTATCATATTCACAAACATGGCCTGTTTTTAGATACTAGCATCGCAAAAAAATCAGGATAAAGGGGTTTTTGCAAGGCAGGCAAGCCAAGGCTTATAGGAAATGTTCAAAGTTTCATTTATTTTGAGTCCCAGAACCACACAGGTGAGCCTATTATTTTTGCAATCTCTCAGGGTGTAAAGTATTTTGTCATCTCTGTGTAAGTGATACATATGCTTATTCATTATGGTAGCAGGACCAAGTGTTAGTTATGCTTTAACAAATATTTATACATTCAGCTTTAGCTGACACTACCAAGTAGCTTTTCAGGGCGACGGTACTAATTTACACTTCCACCAGAAGTGTAAGTTACTTTCAGTTGCTCCTCATCCTCACTACTCCTGATATTGCTTGTATTTTGTGTTCAGCCATTCTGGTGAGCATGGAGAGGTGTCTCCTTGCTGTTTAAGTTTGCATTCTTCTGCTTTCCTGTGACCACTTGGTTCTCTTTTGTTTAGTGCCATTCAGTATTATCCATTTTTATGTTGGGTTGTTTGCTTTTAATTGTTATGTTGTAGGAGTCCTTTATATTCTGGGTGTGAATTCTTTGTCTGATATCTGTAGTGCAAATAATTTCTCCAACTCTGGCTTACCTTTTCTGTCCGTTAATAGTGTCTTTTGATGGCCAGAAGTTCTTAATTTTAATGTAATCCAATTTATCTTTTTTCCTTTTATGATTAGTGTTCTTTGTGCCCTGGTTAAGAAATAGTCGCCTATTCCAAGGTCATGACATATACTCCTAAGTTTTCTCCTAAAAGCTTTATTTTTTTACCTTTCACATTTAGATCTACAATCCAACGAGAATTGAATTTTGTAGATGGTGTGAGATAAAAGGTTCAACATTCATTTGTTTCCAAATGGATATCTAGTTGACCCAGCACCATTTATTGAAAAAAAAAATAATTGTTATCCTTTCCCCATTGCACTGTAGTGTCAGCTTTGTCAAACATCAGGTGACCCTATGTGTTTGGATCTGTTTCTGAATTCTAATCTGTTCCATTGGTTTATTGTCTATCTTTATACCAATGCTAATTTACTAGTCATTACTACGTCTGGTAGTTTAGTTCTTCAAGTTATATTCTTCTTCTTCCAGGTTACATTTGGCTATTCTTAACCCTTTACATTCTGCATACATTTTAGAATCAGCTTTTCAAATAACAAACACACTCACACACACACCTGCTGAGACAGTGATTGAGACTGCATTGACTTTATAGATCAATTTTGGTAGAATTGATATCTTTATGTTTACTATTCAGTCTTCTAATCCATCAACATGGTATATGCCTCAATTTATTTTAGATACTTTTAAATTGATCTTAATAATGTTTTCCAGTATTTAGTATTGAACTTGTAAATCTTCTGTTTGATTTTCTACCAAGCACTTGATATAGTTTATTATTTTATAGGTGATATCATTTTTAGTATTTATTCTCTATGTTTTTTATTGTTGGCATGTAGAAATACAATCGATTTTTGTATATTGTGTCTGAATGTGATATCTTTTTCTATCCTTTCACTTTTAGTTTTTCTGTGTCCTTATATTTAAACTGAATTTATTGTAATAAATCTGTTGTTGGGTTATTTTTTAATATTCAATTTTACAGTATTTATGTGTATCTGGTGTATTGTGGAGTTTTGAATCTTGCTTATTTTTGCTCAGGACAGTACATACAAATATACACAATTCTTTGATATGACTACATGTTAAGTAGGATGATAATGGCGCCTACTTCTGTAGGGGTTTTGTGAGAAATAAGTTTTTAATTTTTAAAAATGTACATTACTTAAAGTATAGTTAATACTCAATAAACTAGTAATTATATCTTTTATTACAGAAATTTAAGTGTTTTCATAAATCTTCGCTATTTCAAATAATCAGCCACGAATACCGCTGTACTATTGTGATATATCATGCTGTTATCTCCATAGTATTCTTCAGCTGTTGTTAGATATGCATATTTATATTTTTCATAGATAATGACAAGTTTTCTCCTGTCACCTATTAAATATATTTCTTTCATGAACCATCCTAGAAAACATATTTGTAGTAATAACTTCACAAATTCCCTAGTACTTATATGCAACTCTCTGATTAGTTTATGTTTAAGAAAACTGATCTGCCCTTCTTGATAATAGCTACCATTTATGGAGCACTTATACATATCAGTTACCATAGAAAGGTTAAATCACTTGCCCAATATCACATAACTGGTAAATGTTGGTCAAGAATCAAGTGTACTTTGGTCTAAATCTAAGGACTGTGCTCTTGAACATTATGCTATGATTTTCCTATGTGCAAACCTGTCTTTTTTTATTCTTACAATGAGCAAAGATTGAAAGTGAAGTGGTCAAAAGTCACATTAGAGATGGCTCCCTAGTTTATAATCTAAGATTTAATTGTAAACTTCTTATCAGCAATAACTATGCCTCTGACCTTTTTTCTATTTCCCAAAACACATACATAGAAGAAAAAAAAACAATAAATACTTACTGCCTGACTGACTGACTAATTCATCTGACCACACGGGTTTTGCAGACTGTGGCTGTAGACACCTCAAATGTTGTCCTTGAACAAATACTTTAACATTTCTTTTTTCTTAACAAAAACGAACAAGTCTGTGACTCTGTGGCTGTATTTGTAAGTGAGAGTGAAAAATAACATACATTACCTATAAGTAAATCAGATCATTAAATAGGAAAGCACGTCACAACATAATTCTACCAATAGCTGCTACTTCCTTACGTAATTGAGGGTTTGCCTTCCGCTAATCATGACCTAGGTTCTCTTAATCCTTCACATTTACCTTGGCTGATTGGATAAAAGAGAGCTGAGACATCGCCCCAGGACTCTTATCACGGTTCTTCTTTATGTCCAGGTTATCATCTCTGCTGGACATATTGGTCTTCAGTAACCTGCTTAGTCAGAAGTAACTTAATTTGTTGACAGCAGCAACAACAACAAAAATATTTCTTTGTCTCTTTCCTTGAATCAATAGGGTTTTCCCATTTTTATGACATAAACCTGCTCACCCTCACCAAGTGGCATCTAATATTTTGAGCTATAGCATTTGTCTCTAAATAAGCTTTTTAAATCAGTTCAGGAGACATTATGCATCACATATGGAGCTGAAAAATAATGTTCACCAGCTTTCCAGAGGCTTGGCTATTGCATTATAAATTCTTGCAGTATAGGAGGGCGGTAAGAGTAGTTTCAGGTCCCACCCTCTCTTTACCGTCTAGAGAACCCTGCATGTTTCTTGCTTGTTTATAATAGTATTTTTAATCATTGTGTCACTCAAGTATGGCAAGTATTGATTTGGTATCTAAAATACTTCATTATTCTGGAATAATTTTTCTATTTCATTAGCATCCACAAAGGTTGCTAATTTTAATCTTGAGGAATAAAATGAAAATTCAATAGCAGTGTTGATTGGCACAGGTATGTTACTCCTACTCTATAGTTTTCCATAGAAAATTGAGAACCATATCCTTTTTCATCCAACGCAATTTTGATAGGTAGAAGTAAAATAATTTGCTCATCATTAAGAATTGATTCATCATAATTTAGAAAGAAATGAATGGTTACATTTACATTAAAGAGGCAAGTTTTATTATTAGAATAACAAGTCAATTCAAACTCTTTTGATTCCGAAATTAGGGACATGATTTGATAAACTGGAACGGAAGCCAATATATCTGCGATTAAAATTCACCTCTTATCATAACTGGTGTTGACTTTAGGAAGTTACTCAACCTCTTTTGGTTTCTGCATTCTCACTTGTAAAATGAGGGGGTTCAATTATAGAAGTCCCTTCCAGCTAAGAGTCCATATCATTATTCAAAATAAAGAAGGAATTTGTATTAAAAACATT
>NW_011888785.1:495649-504747 GCF_000151845.1 Pteropus vampyrus | reverse complement strand
GAGAACAGAGTTCAAGTTTAGTTGCTGCCTGCCACTTTCAGAGCCTCAGTTCCCTAATGTGTGCGATCAGGGAAGGAGTCTTCCCCAGCTGCTCTGATTAGGTTGTGATGGGAATCAGCAGCTGCTACCTGTGGAAAGTGCTTTGTGAACCTAGGCTGCTATGTAAAAATGGAAAGAGGGAGGAATGGAGTAGTTTCAAGTTGGCAAGTTTGTTTTAATTGATCACCAGCTATGAGAAGAGCACAGCAGTGGGAGAAGTGTGAAAAGTGTGGAGAAGTGTGAAAAATGGGGAAAAGTGTGCCATTAAGGAGCTAGGAATTCTACTGCAGAGCAGAGGGCTATGCAATCAGGGATCACAGTGCTGCTCAACTCTAGGGGGCGCCGTTTGCATTATAGTTTGCGCATGCATTTGAAAAGTTAAATAATAAAAGATCCGTATTAAATGATAATTTCATAACAATTAAGAGATAAGCAGTAAGTACCGTAAGCACTCAGTGGCGGGTGACATTGAATAAAGGTAAATGGAAGGGATGGGACTTCAGCCATTTGGTGGAAGAGGAAATATTCTGATGGGAAAGAGAACAGAGAGAAAAGACCTTTCCCCTCGTGGTTGCTCTTGAACTAAGGGATTCAATGTCCATTAGAATACCAGTCCCATAACATGGCCACTCGGAGAGTGTGTGTGTATGGGGGGCGGGGTGTGTGAATGCACAGTTAGTGCCCTAGTCTCATGTTTTACTCTTCAATAAAAGACATCAAGGGCTTCTCTAGGCCCAACTTTTCTTACTATTGTAAGACATAGGAGTAGAATTAAATAATTTAGTTAAGAATTTAATTAAGTTTGTAAATCTCAAAATTAAATTTGTTTCTAGGAGCATTACTTGTATTTCAGTAAATAAATGAATGAAAAAGCCCGAAGCATTTCTGTAAAACTGGGTCAGTCAAGACAACTTTTTATTTTGGTCATTTTTTTGTCCCTATTTTATTATATGGCCTTGGATTTTTTTAAAAAATGGCCCCTTGTTTTGCGGTTGACATTTTATTTCAATATCTGATTTGAAAATAGCACAGTCCATATACATTTTACAGAGAAATCTGCTTTTTCATCATCACAGCTTCTCTGCATTGGTGGATTGGCTGGGAATTTTTTCTCCCAATCATTATTGTATTACCTACGAGAGGAGAGGGAAACAATGTGAATACTCTGAGTGTGAAGGTTTGGCAATGGAGTGATGTCATCACATCTCCCTTCTCTTCCTCACTGGAGCTTTCTGCAAAAGCTGAAGCAGTGACTTTATTCAACACCTGCATCTTTAACAACCAAAGCAGTATAATTACCTTTCTTGGATATTCTATAGAATTGTCAAACAGCAATTTTCTTTTAAAAGACAGGCTTTTAATAAAGTCATTTACATACAGAGTTTAACATCTCTTAAGCTAAAAACCTAATTACAAGAATCTGAAATTTACTTCATGTTTATAATTTGATTTTTATAAAATTGCTAAATCAGGGCACCTTTAACATACATTATGAAGCAGAAAAAATACACATAGTGAGGCAAAATTAAATATTTTGGAGCTTCTTGAATATATGTTAATTTCTATTAATATTACTGTATTAACACTATTTGGTATTTTATAGCATTTCTCTTGAATTCAACCTGTTTGTAGAGAGAGGTGGCTCACAGTGACATGATTTATCAAGATTACCTGATGTGATCATTTCCTCTTTGTTAATAAAAAGTACCAATATTTTAAAAAGAAGTGTAGATGAGAGATGACATATTCAAGCAAGCTGAGACATTTCTTCCAATGGATACATGAGATAGTAATGTCAATACTAAATAATGAGATTATAATATAGGTAATGTACTGCCATTTGATAAAGTAGCTCATGCCCAAATTGTATAAACACATTTTTGTCACTCCGATTTTATAATTTTTGAAGTGCAAATGGGATTGTCAACCATTGGAAGCAGTGGTACTTCAATATTCTACTACAAGGTGAATGTTAAAGTGGAAAATATAACATATCGCCACATTATTTCATTCTGGTACAAGCTCTAAATTAATGTTATGAAATGTTATGAGCATACCTATAAAACTACCGCTTACAAAAATTAAAGAGTATCTTTTATAATCTTCAACTTGTCACTCTGGCAATTCCTCTGTTGCCCCACATAATTCTCAGAATGTCTAGTATGCTGCATTTTTCTTCTGTGCTCTGTTCAGAATTTCTGTTCTCTGTGCCAATTTGTGTCCAAGGATCCTGCAAATCTTTTGTATCTTTTTCTAAGCATGTTCTCCACGACAAAGCTATTCAGGCTGAAGTCTAATGTGCAGGCTTCCCAGGCTCTTCTTGAAAAAGCATACTCTACCATTCTAAAAACACACAAATTAAAAAAGAATTTTAATAGACTCTCAGATGGCATTGTTTTGAATTTCCATCAACTGTCTAGGTAACTAGTGTTCATTCATACCATTTTATTCTATAGAAATATAACTGTCATATACAATAATTTTATACTGTTTACATCTTGGTCATATACAATATAATTTTTGTCTCTAAAATCTTAAATATGCCAATATGAAGATTCATAAATTCTGAAATCTTGGAAATGTATTCTTTATGCTATGATATTCAGTTTAAATCTTGACATTTCCTGTTAAGAAAATAACATTTGAAAAAGGAAATGATACTCAAAATATTCCACCTATTCATGAGCAATTCTCAATAGCCACATTTTATTATGTAAAATATGTGGCAATCCCTGTTTCTCTTCTGTATTTCTAAGCCCCCTACAAAATATTCATGAATGATGGTAAATATATGTGTACAAAGGTGGTGCATATTTCACATGCAAACACCAAAAAGCAAGAGTAGCATTTTCATTTAACTTCTATATGGACGTAACCCCACTAAAGTAAAAAAGCTATTCTCTCTCTCTCTCTCTCTCTCTCTCTCTCTCTCTGCTTTCCCTAGCCAATGCTTTATATTTTATAGGGTTTCTCCCATATTATCTTAACTGGATTAAAGAGTGAAAACAAGTTTTCTCCATTACAAAATTCTCATTTAATCCTTATCCACACTTAATTTATCAAATTAAATCAGACAAGATTGATGCCGGGGCTTTTCAAGCTGGACATCGTGTGTAAAATCGGTAGACAAGGGTTTGTAAAGGGTGCCCACCGTGACTTGTCATAGCATCTTGCCTCAGCTTCAGCTGCCCTCACGTCGATCCAGGCAGGGTCAGGATGCTTCTTGGTGTTACACTGTGGGCTCTGCGGGGAAACAGAGCAGCTACACAGCCTCCAGCAGAGTTACTTATTACACCCTCGGCCCCCTTCACCTGCCCCAGCCATTCAAAATAACATCACACCATAAAATATTCATGAACCAAGCAGTGCTGCAGCCAGGGCTCGCTACTGCAGGTGGCTGTTACATCAGTAATTGCCCAATACTTCCCTCCACAGCGTAAAATTGTTTTCATTATGTGTCATGAACACAGAGCCAAGCAAAACCCTCTTGAGTGGTTTCCCAAGGGCTGGAGGGAGGTGGTACTTAACTTAAACAGGCGCTTTTGGCTTCGATTAAAAAAAAAAAAAAAAAAAAGGAGAAGCCAGTGAAAGCTCATCATTAACTCTCCTTCTAAGTGCAACAAAAAGCAGAAGGTCGTGCAAAACTCCCATAAAGATTATCCTAAATGTCTCAGTTACGAGGAAGAGCTTTAGGGGCTTTAGCGGGTCTTACGACACTTCAAGCTGCTCCGGCAGAGAAGAGAGTAACTTTCCACCTGACTGAAGTTCCCATGGAGTGCGGAGCTAAGGGATAAGCAGGTTCCAGCAATAAACTCCTGCATTGTGAGGCGATAATGCCCAGCCAGGTCCCCCCATTTTGATTCAAGGGTGTCTTTTTCTTTCCCCCCTGTGGAGGACTAATCACAGCTCCACTTTGTTTAATTGCAGCAAAGAGAGAAATGTGTTTAAGAAGTCATTCTGAACCCCTTTAAATGAATGCTGGGGTTCTTCAGGGACAACAAACAGGATGCACAATAAATAAGATTTAATTTTCAGATCAAAATAGGCAAAGTTAAAGATTTTTAGAGACTGATCTGGGAAAGATGCTGCCGAAAACAGAGTAGAAAATGGGGAGGCGGGGGTAAGGTGGGGAGAGCAACAAGTGGGATTAAAGTCTTAGTTTTTATATAGCACAAGCTGTTTTTTTCATGGTGGAAGGATCCCTTCAGGAATAAAATCTTTGCAGAATTGGGAGCTAGCATTTTGATTGTGATTGAGAAGGAAGGAAGGAAAGGAAGGAAGGAATTAAGATCTTTCTTATAAACTATTTCAAACCTTGATAATTGACACAGATTTGCCTACCCTTATTTTCCAGCTCAGGCCCAGCAAATGTTGGGTGCTATGTGTGCCTTGAGATGGCCCCAGGGTCATGAACTCGGGGTGAGGGGGAGCATTTATCTATCACATGCTTTCTTTTTATGTTTGATAAAACTAAGCCACAGGCCAAATGATTGGGAAACACCCTTTTTCATTAACTTAAAATCTATTACTTTCCACTCTGGCCTTCAGAACCTCTTCTTAAAGGAAAGCTAACTATTTCCCTCTTGTAAGATATGTATTAGCCGACCTTTATCACGTTCTTTAGTAATGCTTTACCATGGATGACATCACAGCATCATCCAATTGTGTAGCTATCTTAAATGGTCTTATCAGACTTGAAAATGTATAATACAAATCCCTCATATTAAAAACTATGACCTTTAAATTTCTGACTTGTCATTTTCTTTTCCTGAAAGTTTTCATCAGCTCATCTAGAGAAAAGTAATTAATTCCTTTTTTAAAATTCTATGACACAATTTTGATAGTGTTTTCTTTCACCAACACAGTATCCATTGATAACGAATCGACCATAGACAACTGTCAATGTCATAAATTGAAGAAGGCAGTGGGTATAAAACCTCTCGTGAGCATCTGTTGCAGGAGGTTTTCCTGTGGGTTAATTGGAAGATGTGAGGTTATTTAGCATCCTGCAAAAACAATAGAGAGAGAGAGAGAGAGAGAGAGAGAGAGAGAGAGTGTGTGTGTGTGTGTGTGTGTGTGTGTGTCCCCACCATATACATATGTATCATGAATGATGGATTTCCTTTGCATCTGGTACTATAGACTTTTTTTTCCCCTGAATATAGCAAATGACTGTTTCAAAATGAAAAACCACTGTGTGTTTGAATGTCGTATTATTCCTAGTCCCTATTTGAATGAAAGGCAGCTTTAAAAAGTTAGGTACATCATTGCCAAAAAGGGGGCTAAATAGTATTGTCAGCATTTTGAGAAGGAATAGGTCCTTTTTCCTGTTCCTTCTCAAACTCCTTCTGGACAGCTGTTAGTGACTTACGGAACTTTTCATATGGATATGTATGTTAATGGCAGGCAATGAACTGGAGATGAAGAGGCCCAAACACAGGCCCAGCTCTTCAGTACACATCAAAAGCCTTTACAAAAGGAGCAGTAAAAGAGGCAGCGATGGCGGAGCCTTCACTTTTGTACCCTGAATTAGTTCTGCAAGCAATGAAACTGATCTTTTCTCCTTGCCAGAAAAGTCTGCTGATTTTTGTGAGTGCTCATTAGCACGAGAGGCATTTGTGAAGATAATTGACTGACGCTGATACTGCTGGCTGTCACAGCAGCGCCAGCCGTGTATGTGCCTTTTAATAGTTGTATTTTTTTTCTTTCTTAGACTTCATGGATTCTGAAAGATACCAGTCTTACAAAGGCTTGTACTCTTAGCTGAAGCAGATTTTAAAGTCTTTCCTTTGAAAACTGACAGCTAAGCTTACTTTAAAAAACGTATCTCTGTACACAGTACCTGGTGTGTACGTGTATGCATAATTTAAAAGATCTCGTCTGTTAAATGCATGCAACTGAACAGAAATTTTGCAGAAGTAGATCCAAAGTATTTTGATATCAAATGAACATTTAGGTAATAGTGTATACCACAGGGTTCTCAAAATATAGACTGTCACCCTGAAGAAATAATAGATAAGGCAATATTCTATTTTTATCATAAACAACTATGATAATTTTATAAACTTTAAAACTTCAACTTGTTTCCTTTTTTTGGAGACATTTTCAAAATTGGAAATTTCAAAAGAAGATGTGGGGTGGGGGAGGGGAACTGTTCTTGGAAACTCTCACTTGTCAGTGCTCTGACATGAGGCTGTCTTCTGTCTGATGGTACCACCCAGAATGGACTCTGAAGCATCATCGTGTAGATGTCAGAGGACACTCGAGTCTGTGTGCTCACAGTGTCAAGGAATTCAACACTGAACGTGGTGTGCGACCGTTCTTTCTTCACTTGAGTTCTTGCTGACACTTCACAGCATATCATAGAAACTCGTGCTACTCGGTTAACACGTGCCTTCTCTCTTTTCTAAAGGAACTTCTAAAACATTTACTTTGTTTAATTACACACTTATCTGTTTTTTGTCTAGAAGAACATATCTGGGAATTTGTGTCATTGCTTCAAAACACAGACTTCTCCATGTATCTTGTCCTAAATGAAAGATATAGCATAGCGATATGCTAAATCTTCTATAATCTATACATATATTAAGCTGTTTAAGGACTCTGTACTTTAAAAATTCTAAGAATGCTATTTTTTGAAAGCACTTCGGAAGCCTGCCTAGTTGTAATGAGTCGCATAGAGAGTATAATCTTTGAGAGAGAAATTAGTTATTTTCTCAAGTTAAGGATGGCAGAATGAGTTGAGTGAGTGTGAGAGTCACTTCTGTTACTATCGCCACTTTAGAATGAAAACGAGTTGTCTTTTTTACCCTCCAAATAAGTGTTCCTGGCAGCTCAGCTCCTTGATAAGCTGGGTTGCTCTGAACAGGCTCCAGGGAGGATAAAGAGGTTGGTCATTTCACTGAACATGCTTTCAGGTCTGCTCCTCGAGATGATCTTTAAAACAGGCTCTTGATTTCTCAAAATGTTGCTATCATGTCAACATTTTCTGAAAAGTTAGTCATTGAATCCTTGATGTTTTGCCTTAATGGGGCTGTGTTCACAACATAGAGAATTCCAAGTTAAAACATTTCAAAAAAAGAAACGAAAGTCTCTTGGCATCCTTTTTTACCACCTGGCTTTCCTTGCATGATGTTCTGAAAACAGGGAATCCAGACATTGTCCAAAGGCAGAAGGTGGTGTGTGCTGTGATGAGTGTGTTTGGGGTGGGGACTCTTTCATTTCTGGGCTAGTGGATGCAGAGAGGAGATTTGAATGAAACACTTAAGTTTTCTTGATCAAACTATCATATAAAATTGTATTTGAGAAAAAGATACTTGGAGAATGGTATTCTGCATATGACACAGAGCAAAAGCAGTGTCCAAAAACAGGTAACAAATAGGAAATAGCAGAAAATATCCACTATGCGATTATTATGCTTCCCTCTTCAGAGATACCTGAACTCACGTAGGGAAATGTAGTGGGGTCTTGTGAGTGATTATTAACTCTCTTTCAAATGTCAAATGTTGGAACAAGTCCCTTTCATGGGGATTACATTTAGAAGGGGACATGGAGTAGAAACAGATATTAGTAAATGTGTGACAGGGAGTAAAAAATGGTATTGGGAAAAATAAAGCAAGGTAAGTTAATAGCTAGTGATGGGGCTGCTATTTTTGATGGTCCAAGAGGGTCTTTCTATAGAGACTGAAAGAAGTAAGAGAGTAAATCATGTGACAGCATGCCAGGACGGAGGAACAGCAAGTTCAAATATCCTGGGGAGTATGCTTGGAGGACTTCAAGAGGGGTAAAGAAGGCACAAGGCTTCCTAAGTAAAAGCTAAGTTTAACTGCGTCCGGCAGAATGTAGTACACGTCAGGCATCACCTTCTTACTTTTTTCAAACACACATAACATGAGTGTTGCCCAGTCATTGGTAGAAATCATTTTTTTACAAACATATTTTAGACCAATGAGATCCAGGGACTATAATGAAATCATTCATCTTGGAGAAACGTGATGAAGCCTTGTAATTTTTCTGATACCGAATGATACAACTTTCACTACCGATTTTCTAATGAGTTTGTAGTTATCTACTTCTGTTAAGTGGTTTATTCATTTAATAGATAGAATATTTCTGTATATTTTTTTAAGGAAGGAGAGACTTACCAATTAAAAGAAGTCAAATATTGATGAAATTACTAACCTGAGTTTGCTGATAGATGAAAAAGGGGAGTCTTTAAGAATGGCCAAGTAAACAATGTATCTGAGTATATTTTTAAACAGTGACTATATTCTGGGAAAGATATATGTTTGATGAATTCATATAATCCAAATCATAACATAAATACAATGAGACCTTACTATGAAGTGTATGATTTGTAGGAGAGTAAAGCTTAAACATCAACGGAGAATCATGTCTTATGTAAAACTTACAGCCTCTCCGGATTTAGTGAGGTTAGAGGACCTAGAAATCCAAGATTTTCTGGTTTTTCAAGAGCAGTCAGAAATACGAATTAATTTTTATGTGAAATCATCTGATTTTTAACTCTTGGCAACTAATTTTAAAACACACATATAAAATATACCTATGGGCTGAATTCTGCCTACTGCCATGTAGTTTGCAGCTTCTGATTTAAAGAAGTCTTAGACATGAAATTTTTTCGTGTAAATAAAATTCTACAATGGAAATAAATATACCCAAATTTTTTAAAACAATTTTTTGTATATATTTTATAAATAAACATTTCTTACAAAGGAGTGCTTCTGCACCAGTAGTGTGGTGTTTTCATGTTCCACTGGGTGCTCTGTGCCTGTTTAAACATTTTTGTGGTGCTTGTAGAGACTGTGAACTGATAAAGTTGATGAAAACTTCAAGTAGAATATGGTGGAGATGATGTTTAAACATAAATCATTAACATTTACTCCATCAGTTCACAAAATTTCAGTCCAGGTGGTTAAAATGTAAAAAACCATTGTGATCAGGCACTTAATTTTTGAGAACCTAGTCCATAAATTATATAGTTCCCTACTGCTAGCAAGCTAGAGATGAGTAAGTCACAGTTCCTGTCTTCAATACATTGA
>NW_011888785.1:473278-494949 GCF_000151845.1 Pteropus vampyrus | reverse complement strand
ATATATGTATGAATATACTAGAATATAGGTTCCATATGACAAGCACTTTTATCTGTTTTGCTCACCTGCTTTTAGTGTTTATTAAATAAGCATTGAATATTTTTTTAATATAACTATTTGTCCTCCATGAAATAACACTTATCCTTACTATGTGTGGAGTATTCTGATATTTTCTATCCTGTTTTATTTCATTAAAAAATACTAGTTGTGGCCTACTAAAGGTCACGAGCTGCAGTTTGCAAATGCTGGTCTGCACTAGGGGAGCCCCAATTTCGCCTATTGGAGTTCCGTGTAAGAGTCACCATAAAAGAATTTTCAGTATTAAAAAAGAAGAGTCCTGAAAACTGCTACTCAAGATTAACTACCAAGTTGAATGAAAGATTAAATAAAAACGTTGTCTTCTTTTTCATATGAAACTAGAGAAGGGCTGAGAAGGTGTAAGGGGCACACCTGAGGCTTGGCAAACAGTGGCTGAGGCGAGGACAGATGCTGGTCTATTGGTTTGAAGTCTTCCATCTTTCCACCACTGAGATTGTGAAAACTGAGGCTGTGAAAGCCCTTGGAGAGCTGTGATGTAAGTCCCGCGGCCAGCGGAAAGGAGAGACGTTACCACATCATGTTGCCTTTACATTCGATTCATATTGGAGTCTATGGTTTGCCATTTTTTATTTTTTTTTTGTCGATAACTTACTTTAGGGGGAAAGTGGGATTGTGTTAATTAGAATTATTCCTTAAATTTGTACCCTGAATATGCCTTTAAACAATTTGTTTACTGACATTTGTAAATCCTCAGTTGAAGTATAAGTTAAATCTAGAAAATGAACTAATACCATTTTATCTTCAGTGGCATAAAAAAAAAAACACATTTAAATATGTTCAAATTCTCATCAGAGGTAATGGCCTAGCTAGACATTTTGGATCTGAATTTTAAAAAAAAGCAGAAAAGGCCCAGATTACTTAGCTCTAGTTGTTTTCTCATACACCAATCAGCATTCCTTTGTACCACTTGTTTAGGAAGTTAACATAATTTTTTGGAGGAAAAAACCAGTTTAGCGATCGACACCATCTCCTTGTTGAGTCTCTTCCGTGCTCTCTCTGGAGATGCCAGTCACAGAAATAATGTCTGTTGACAAGGGGAAACGTGCAATAACATTTTCAGCAAGAAAGTAATTAATGACAAGTTTTGATTCAAAATAATTGGATATCATATGGCTCGGGCATATCTGGCATGTTCTTCCTTGAGGTTCTAGCCCTTCTGCCTAGAGCATGCTTTTCTCAGATCTTCACATGGCTTCTACCATTCAGGTCTTACTTACCTCAGATGTCACCTCCTTGAAGATGCTTTCCCTGAGCACACTCCAAGGTAGTGCTTTCTCACCATTAGCTGTCTCTGATCAGTGTCTCCTCTCGTCTGCTTGTTGAGGCATTGACTTGTCCCACTGCCCAGCTAGACTGGAAGCTGCATGAAGACAGACCTCCCTTCTCTAGCCCCAGTGCCTGAAATGTGTCTGGCATATAGCATGTACTCAATCATATTTGGAATGAATGAATGAATTTATGTAAGGTTTATGGTGTCTTTTAGATTTCTAATAATGTTCTACTGGTCAAATTTGTTTAATTAGCAACATTCTTAAATAGTATTAGCTCCCATGCAGGTGGCCCCACCCTTATAAGTGGTTTTCCTTCTAAAAGACCACTTCTAGATTAGTCGCTTAAGACTCAAAAAGAACTTTTCCGTGGAACCACTGTTTTCAAGGTGGTTCTGCAGGCAGCTGTCATAGTCTTATACCCAGAATGTACAGAATTATCATTGACAATTAGTCTTGAAGTCTGGCTCTGAGTTCGAGTTGTTTCTGGACCAAAGAGGCAGCTCTAAGGCTTGACCTGTGAGTACCCACAGCTTTTAATTTTATCAGGTTTTAAGGTTCTCGGAGCTTTAGAAGAGAGGAAAGGTGCAGAGTGCAGATCTGGGGGCTTGTTGGAGGTTTGGGGGCTGAACAAGTAGCTGGAGAGAGAATTACTAAATCAGAGTTGGAAAAGAGCAGGGAAAGTCTTCTTGTAGAGTTTGGGCCAAGCTAGAGTTTTGGGGCTCCCCCACTGGGAATGATAACGGGATAGGGTGCCCGAGGAGAGCCGTGGTGCAGGATAGGGCTGCTGGCAGGAGAAGCTGGAGGGAAGGGCAGTCCCAGTAGAGAGCGGGCCCCACAATTATGAACGATCATGTCTTAAGCCTTTTCCGGGTATTTTGATGATGCTACTTCATTTAATGCTCAAAACCATGGTTTGGGGCAGTTATGCTTCTGTTCATTTTTCTGATAAGGAAGCCGGAGATCAGAGAAGTTAAGTAATATGTCCAAGATTGTCAGTCAGTAGCAGAGCTGGATTTGAAACCAGGTCTCACAGGACTGCAAAGCCTGATCTTTTAACTATGTCATGACTCTCCCTCTCCCCCTTTAAAAGAGTGAAGTGGGTAGGATTAGAGACTAAAACAAGCAGCAGTAAAGCAAAGTTTTATTGATTTGGGAGCCAATTAGATGTGCCATATTCTTTTAATTTCATGATTGCTGTCTGTTGGGTTGACCTTTTTTCCCAGCTGTATTAAGGTATAATTGACAAAAAATTGTATATATTCAAAGTTTACCACGTGATGACTTGATATACGTATACATTATGAAATGATTACCACAGTCAAACTAATTAACACATCTATCACCTCATAATTACCATTTGTGCGTGTGGTGAGAACAAAGATTTACTTTCAGCAAATTTCAAGTGTACAATACAGTATTATTAACGATAGTCACCATGCTGTGCATTAGATCTGCAGAACTTAGTCATCTTATAACTAAAAGTTTGTGCCCTTAGACCAACATCTCCCCAAGTCCCTCACCCCTCAGTGCCTGGCAGCCACTGTTCTACTCTCGTTCTGTAAGTTTGGCTTTTTTTAGGTTCCTTATATAAGTGAGAACATACAGTATCTGTCTTTCTCTGTCTGGCTTATTTCACTTAGCATAATGTCCTCCAGGTTCATCCATGTAGTTGCAAATGGCAGAATTCCCTTATTTTTATGGCCGAATACTCATTTTCTTTCTTCATCAATTCGTCCATTGACATGGTGTGTCCATGTCTCGACTCTTGTGAATAATGCTGCAATGAACATGGGGATGCAGGTATCTCTGAGCTATCGATTTCATTCCCTTTGGGTATGTACCCAGAAATGGGATTAATGAATCATATGGTAATTTTATTTTTAATTTTTTGAGGAACCTCCATACCGTTTTCCATAGCGGCTGAACCAGTTTACATTCCCGCCAACAGTGTGTGTATTCTCATTACACTCTCACCAACACTTGTTATCTCTTTGTCTTTTTTAATGAGTATGTGAGTCTCTCACATACTCATTTCTTGTACACGCACCAGGTTTGAGAAAGTTGGGAAATGTCCAATGACTAGGACAGGGAGGGAAATTGAATGGGTGATTGTCATTTCTCCTTTTCACTGTTCCTATTGCTCCTGGAAGAAGCCATTGTTTATTTAGGTTTTATTTAGGTCTTATCCTCAATGTAGATGATATTCCAGAGAAATTTTCAAGCACAGTCGAGAGAATTCTTATGAGCCTCATTTCAATTCAATAAATAACTCCACAAATCTTTACAAAGAACAACTGTGATACAGCAGGCCATACAAAGATGAACAAGCCATGGCTCCTTCCTTAAAGAACCTTACAATTTTGTAAAAGAGGCAGAAATATTCATGCCTACACTACAGTGAGTGTGGAAAAGGTAGCATTCAGTGTAGGAAAATTGTATTTGTAATTAAAAATTTTGTTTTAATATTAATGTCAAAATATTTAAAAATTAAATACCCTCTTTATCTTATCCAATTATCATCTTTAATGATAAAACCATTATCCAGTGTGATATCTGTCCTTCTAGAAAATTTTAAAATGCGTTTACGAAGGTGTTTTTATACACCTACACAGCCTTTTTCTTTCTCTACCTTTCCTTCCTTCCACAAAGATGAGATCATACGATACTCAGTATTCTCACAAAGGTGAGTAGGACAGTTGACTGGCAGATAAGGTGTAGAAAGGGTAGAGGCTGGAAAGTATGTTTAATTGATGAGTCTAAGCTTATTCTTCAGACTGTGGGAAAACATTAAGGTTTTTTCTGTTGTAGCTGGTGTCATAATTAGATCAAATCTGCTTTTGTTTATGACATAAAAATACCATGGTCATTAATCACTATTCTGCTGGCTACAACCATCATATTGGTTTTAAAATGTGTTTTTATTTGTTTGTTTCATTTTAAATTTCTGTTAGCCATTTAAAACAAAACTCAGGATTTGTTGTTGTCATTATTATTATTATTACTTGGAAAGTATAGGACTTAATGTGCCCTTTTGTATCAGCAAAGGTTAAAACAACTTTATTTCCTTCGTTTTTGTCATATTACAAGTTCCTAAATAATATGGATTTTGCCTATGGCCATGTACTTATAGAGGCAAAGAGAATTTCTGAAACAATGCCTTATTATTCTTACTATATTTAGGATTACATGAGTGTATTTTTACATGAAGTGAAGTGAACTGGATTGGAGCAAATCTCCTGGATGTTGAAATTGCTTGCTTGTTCTTATAGCTCTTAGAGAAGGGAGAAATGGGGTTTGTACCTAGAGATTAGCATCCTGACTATGCAGGTCCGTTGGCCTTTGCTAGGCAGTAGGCATACTGAGACCCTTCCATGATTTCTCTGCTATAAAGTCTTCCAAGCACCGATAGTCTTTCCCCAAGCACTTCAAAAAATGAGAGAGTCTGGGAACATAGTTCATATACAGATAGCTGAGGTAATTTGGAAAAATCCTGAGGATAATTTCTTTAGGTTACACTTGACTGGAGTTATATTCTTTTACCTTTGAAAACTTCTAATGTGAAAGGGGTGGAGTAGGGCTGGCAAATCATCACTGTAGTAACCATGAGAGCTGGGAGAAGGGTGAGGGTTGACTTCTTTGCAATGACTTAACCGAACACTAATAGACAGCATTATTATGTTTCTATTTAATGATATAGAAATTTAAATAATTTATACTTATGTATATAACACAGCAATTCTTGTATTAGATAGGATACTTCTTGAGTACCGGGTGTGTAGAATTTGTCTTTGTGTCTCCCAAACAACCTGGCACTGTGTCTTGCATGTTGGAGAAAACCCTCAAAATATTTGTTGAATAGATGATTGAATGATTAAGCCAATGAATGGCATCAAAGCTGCATTGTTATTCTCATCTATTCCATCAGTCCGTATACTCTCACATTCATTTCCTCTCCAGGATAATTTCCATCTTGGGAAATGGAGGAGGCTAAGAGGTGGCTAAGAGATAGATATGGTTTAAAGAGATGGGTTTTCCTGTCCTGTTGTTGCTATTGTCTTTTTGGTTTAACAAGCATACTGCACCTTAATGAGATGAATGCCAGGGTATTTACCTCTAATGTTTTAGAAAACAATGTACCTGTTAACTGCACTCACCGTTTATGTAAATATATGCATGCAAATTTAGAAAAGTATAACTTCATTAAATTAAATCTATTTTATCACAGTCAAATGATTGAGGTAATAAAGGGGCAAAGAAAGATAATGCTCACTTTTAATGGCTAAAACCTGTGAGTGGAGCATTATCTTGCTGCTGCTGTTGTAAGGACCAGTAATTGCAGTGGTCTAGACATAGGGACAGATGCAAAGTAGAGCTTTATTATATCAGACATTTGCCCTACTACGATACAGAAGAATCCTGAGGATAATTTCTAATTGTCCAGAAAATACATTTCTACATGAATTATTCTTAATTTGATTTGAAGCAGGCCAACTATTGTATTTTACGGAACTTTATCAAATGATAACATGGAATATTAAATTTAAGAATATTTTCTCTTCAATGCCAGCGTTTTTGAAAAAGCAAATAAAATCCTCAAAGATTGAAATTATGTAAACTTTTCAAACAGGTGAGATATTTGCTTGACCATGTAATTAGAATTGTGGCCATCATTGTCACCTGCCTCGCTTTCTGAGTTTGCAAAGTTAATACTTCAGGTAGTCCCTTTTGTTATGTCTTCTTTAAAACTAAAGAGAGAACCATGTTCCTTTATTGAACTTCAAAGTTCACCAAAAACAAAATTTTTTCTTAAAAAATATAGTACCTCCCTTTAGATTTGTAACTTACTCTAAAAATGGTCAATAAAGTTAAATTCTTACCCATTTCAATTCTAAAAGATTTTTTTAAAACTCGCCTAAGCATTAAACGCGAATGGTTTTACTGAAGGAAAAGTGACTCGTATAACCAGTTCTTTCTCTAATTTTTTAAGGTTCATTAGAAGTGAGTAATTCTGTGTGTCTGTAACTTTATGCCAGTATTTTTAAGAAATTCATTTTTTTTCTGCCAGCAGTGAATTTTAAGTCTTAAACATGCCCAAACATCTCAGAGGATTTAAAGAAAATTATAATAGTAACTAGTTTGTTCCCCCTCCCTTAAAAAAAATAGAGCACACTACTGAAATTATTTAAATTGACTGAACCTTTTAAGCAAGTAAACACATTTTAACTAGGTTTTTTCCCCAGTCCCTCCATTCATGCCAACTATAGAAATTAGCCTTCACTCTTCCTTCACTTACACATGGATACACACACTTGCATGGACACAAGAAAAATTTCTTTTCTCCTGTCAGCATTCCTCCTTAACAATGGTTAGATTAGTGGCATGAAGGCGGCCGCAGAGAAAGGACATTCAGGCCAGAAGGCTCCCCACAGGCACAGCTGGTAGGGGTTAATGGCGGCTGAACCTCCCAGCCGGGGCCTTTTCTCTATTGTGTGTTCAGCTCCTGGGAAGGAGGGAGACTTGTGACGGCCTCTGGGGTTCAGGGGATCAGAAGTATAGCAACTGGGTCACAGAAGCAGTGTTCAAGGGGAAGGAGAGTTTAGGACTGCAGGAAAAATGAACTCTGAAGTACAAATGGCCGTGCCTCTATCTGCACACAACCGCTACAGTAAATGCAAAGCATCGTTTAGTACTACGGCTTATAGCCTTTTAATTCATATCGTATCCTTACAGGAACAATTAGGCAGGGATGTTGAATAATTCATATTGGAAAGTGGTGGGAATTTGAGTCAAAATCATACACGTATGGCTAATGTACGTTATTAAAGTTTGCGTGTTAATGTCTGGGAGTTCTGTTTGCCACATGGTGTAAAGGCTCGAGAGCTCACACAATGGTCAGCAGCAAAAGCTGGGAGCCTCCTGATAAACAGCAGTTTGAAATCTGAAGAGAGAGTGATGAATACGTGTGCGTCTTCAGATAGAGTAGGTGGGCTTGGATATGCCCCTGGCACGGGGAGTGGGGCGGAAGTAGACCCACGTTTCTAATGTCTCTTTTGAATTAAGAGCAAGACAAGGCAGCAACAACGACAGCGACCTCAAAACAATCGTAGACGTCTGATCTCTGTAATAGATTTATATATTTAACTTAATAAATGAGACTTCACAGGCAAAACAAATGCCTTTTACAGAGTGGCTGGATTTCTTGAAGAAAGAGAGCTTACAACTTTGAGGAACACTTATCTGTCAGTGCCATGGGGGTGGGTTTTGTCACAAAGCATGATCCTGTGGCTCAGGGCCTGGTGACCTAAGGGTCTACAATAAATATTTGGTAAATAAGTGAGGACCCCACAGCCACAGAAATTGGCTCTGCTGTTCATTTTTAGCTTAAGAGGTCTACTTGTTTGTAAATCAGAATCAGGCCCAAGGAGGATGCTTTTTATATTGGTGAAGTGAATTTGTTTCTTTTCCAAAGAGCTGAACATCTCTACCAAAGGACATTAAAACAGTTCACTTACAAATTAATGTTGGCCTAATTTCTTTTCAATAAACCTGGCCTTAAGAGCTGTTTAATTGGAGACCCGGTTTTTGGCTACATCTAGGCACTGAATGCTGGAGCCATCCTTATTCTAATGCTTTTGGCTTGGTTTGTCTAATTTGAAATTTTAATTTCACTTGACTAAAATTTGCCCTCTACTTGAGTTTGTTTTGACTTATCGTACTCCGAGAAAAGGAATCGGGGCGCTAGAGAGCTGATTGGGGCCCTCAGATTTTACCTGCAGCACCAACATTTAATATACTTCCTTCCTCAAATCACAGTAGTTTTGGGGGAAACAATACAGCCCAATGAGCTCATTCAAGTTGGGCTCTTTGGGTCGTAACAGAGGAGGGAAAGCAAATGAGTCAGAACCCCTCGTGTTACAACAACAGTTTGAAGCAAATTGAAGAGGTTCTGCTTTGCTGACCCTTGATGTGTCTTCTCAGAAGGGGTTGGCATTCAGAGTGCACAAACCTCCCAGGGACTCCCAGTCACGAACGACCTGTGGGGGTGACCACCTTATTACAAGAGTCATCACGGATGCCTGGAACCTGCTAGAGGATTTGTACTCATGCGCTAATTTGGGGTAGCTGGCGTTTAGTCGACTGCCTGGATTTACGTAACTATTTGAACATGTCAAAATATGCTTCTGTGGGGAGACAACATTACAGGTGAGTGTTATTTACAAAATTCACAGGTGTAAAAACATCGGGCATTATTTGATTCATAAATATTTTTTATTGCCATCATTTTATTTTAAGTGTTGAGGATTATCCTAGCATCTGACTTTCTAAATATACCGAAGTGAAAATACAGAAGCTTTTCTAGTGTACACAGTAAGTCAGCAGTAAGGCCAAAGGTATCCCTGAATGCCTCTGGGCTCCACTGGAAAAAGCTCCTCCCTCTCTAGAAAGTACTCAGTTTTCTTTTCTTATCATATTTTTTTATTTGGGGTTGAGGGGGCGTGGCACATGAAAACTGTCAGAGGATGGCACGCTGCTGTTATCCTTCTGAGCACCTCTGAGGACTCCGAACACTCAAAGTCCATTATTTTTCTTTAAAACTCTAAGCTGTTTGACTAGAAACTTGAAAGTTCTCCCGTGTGTGTGCGTGTGCCTTTACACTTACATTTCTTTTCAAATTTGAAAGAGGGTAAGCAGGTCACCTGGACAGAGACTTTTCTGTCCTGCCAAGTTTCAACTCACATTGCATTTTTATGACTGTATTATTATACATTCCAGAAAATAAGGCTAACAAAACCTTCTTCTAGCAGAGCTTGTGGATGCTGGCGTAATAAGATACATTTACATTTCCTATTTTTTTTTTAATAAAAGAGAAGGTGAGACTAGGGGAGTTTGTTGACCCTATTGCTCTGGTATGTGTATTAAGTACACAAAGATACAAAGAAATGTTAAACTGAGAACTCAGAAAGAATTGATTCAAGTGACAGCCTCTCACATTATGGAGGTTTTAAATTTAATAAACTCTTTATCTCCCTGGGGTGAAGCAATTGATTCACATAGTTTGTTGTCACATGTTTTTAAATGTAGGTAATTCCATTTTCAAAAACAAATTTAACAGAAGATGTTGTTTACAAAATCATAGTGCTGTTTTTAAACCACTCTCTCTAAGATCGTGTGATGCAACTACACAGGACGTGCTAGAGAAAGGGTTAAGTTTTCCTGACTTTCAGATACAATGAAATTATGACAGGAAGAAAATTGTGCCATTTTAGCATGAAAATGCTTGTACAAATACTGTCGTTCCTTCCTTCTTACTTTCTTTATAATGCCTCAGCGATAGCTAAGATGACAGACATTTGACAGGTATCTGTAAGCATACGGCCCAGGCAGCTCATTAAAGTTTTTCTTTCTATGCATCAGCTTTCACAAAGGCAAAAACCCATTAGCATTGACTATTTTGCAGATTAGAAGAATTAAGGGCTTCAAACGTTGGCTTATACCAAGCAATGTCATTTGTGAAGTGATGTTTGCTTTATTATTTCCCTTTCTCTCCCTCTGAAACCAGACTGACATGACTTTAGCTCAACGTAGGGCGTAATGTGCAAACGAAAGGACTGGCTCGTCGATGAAAAGAAACACATTCCCTTTTATACATGACTGGAATGGCAAAAAGGGGAGACTTTACATGTACTATTTAGGCTCATTAGAGGACTGATTATGATAGTTCTCTGGTGTAATCTTTAATCGACTTTGACACTAGATTTGCCCCGTTACAAATCCTGTCATGCAAATTAAGTCATTTGTGTTGTTTGATATGGAAAGATCTGCTATGAAATGAAAGATTAGCTCACAGATGAGGCACAAGAGACCGCTGCCCTCGTGCACTGTGCAACTGATTACAGGGATGAGAGCGTCCATTTCTACACCGCTGTTAACATTTAGGAAAGGAGATTAAATTAACGTGGCTTTAGGTCTTCCTACATGAGGATATTCAAAATAAATGCTCAGGTTTTCGTAGCCATTATTCTTGTACTATACCAAACAGGTGTTCTGAAGGCAGTGCCTGGATTGTGGCACAGTCCACTTATTTTAACGTGTTTTCCATAGGATGGGATTGTATATGTGTGCACTTGTGGATGAAACGCCTCTTCTGTACAGGTGATTGGTGTTGACCGATTAATGGGCAGCTGGACAAACCAGGTGGGAGTACCAGTTGCCCCCAGCAAACCCTAATTTAATCTGGGCCTTCTACTTCCATTCCACCTTCTATTTTAAATGTGGGATGACCATACTCCCAGGTTTTGGGTCTAATTAATTGATTATAAAATGAAAAAAGTGGTAACCAGTAAGACCTAAGGAGTTTTTTTCAAAAAGGTTCATATGAAAAACTAAATCTTGGAAATAAAACAATAGTGCGAATATTAATGCTATATAATGACTTTAGAAATTCAAATCTTGGAATTTCTATAATCCCTGTTACCTTTGCTGGGTATCTCTGGCCCTGAAAATATTAGCAGGAGATGGGGAGGAGAAATTAGATTTAATTAAAACTGCTTCATCCTGCAAGTATATCACAGAATATACTAGGTTGGGGCTTTTATCTCTTTAATGATCTTTTCCAATTTATAACCAGAGGTTCACCACATTCAGACTAAATCAAGTAGGCTGATAAACAAAGACATCTACCTAGCAAGGAATGTTTTATGGTGAGTTGAAAGTAAGCATTAGGAGTGGTTGACAGGAAGAAAATCATAAGTAGTATAATTCAATGGCACAGAGAAGCTTTAGAAATAGTTTGGTTTGCTGTACGTCATGGCCACTTAGCATTGCTGTATTTACACACCAGAGATAAAAGTTGAATTAATTCCTTTTTCCTATGATACGTCAGCCAATGGATCAAGAAGCTTGTTCTTCCTAAGACCACTTTAGGGCATTTAAAGAAAGTGTCATTTTCTATATATGCTGATAGTTTTGTGATGATCATTTATGAGGAATTACCTTAGGTGAAACCAGATCTTTAGGGGTAAGAAAGTAGCTATTTAAATGAAAAAATAAAATAAAAACTCAATTTTAAAACATGAACCATATTTAGTATGTGGCCTCATCGGTTTGTTGTTGTTGTTGTTGTTGTTGTTTAAAGACACACATTTAGAATATGAATAAGAGTTACAAAGTTACTAGGAATAATTTTACTTCATTGAAAATTAAAAAAAAATCATGTGGCACAATTGAGAGTCCCAAACCAAATATATTCCAGTTCTTACCTTTAATTATTTCTTATTTCTTAATCTATGGCTTACATCCTATTTCTTTTCACAGATAGTTTGTTTTTTTAAAAAGTGACAAAATATGATTATAGACTTGCCATTAAATGAAAGGTCAAATGCAATACAGCGGTCAGCTGGCTGAAAAGTATGTAGGAACTCTGCATGTCAGGCACCAGAGAAACATTGCATGTAATTCGAGGGCTGTCATGGAAGGTACCTTTGATTGAATACTAGCGTAAATAGTCATTTAAAATCCCTTTTAAATGATCATAACAGAAGTTAGAGTGGCCTCCAGCAGCTTCATCCATGTATCTTCTTTTGGAACAGTTTTAATAGACATGCTTCGTCTTTTGAATGAGCCACACACCTCTGTTTTGATCAAATTTAATCAGATTTGATCAAATTTGGATATTTGGTTTCCCGTGCAGCTTGGTAGAGTATTTATTAGCCATTTAGATATCATTGAAAGGAATTTTAGTGAATGAATAACATGTAGGTTTTCCTTGGCAATCTCCATAGGAAAATTAATCCATAATGGAATTTAAAGATTTTAGAAAGTTCACAATCTCTCACCAAGCTATAGGAAAATGTCCATGAAGATTTCATTTCCCTTGATATTCATGAAAGATCTAAGTGTATTTTTAGTAATGTGAATTTGTTTAAAATCATAAAAGTATGGAAGAGAAGGGATCCTAAAAAATGGATAAAAGAAGAAAAAAATAAGATGAGTTTTGCATAATAAAAAGTTGAAACATCTGTAAGTTAAGAATTGGTTAAATATTGTTGTTTTTATTGTTTTTACACAGGCATGTGTATGACTAAGAGTTTCTGCAGTTTATGCACAGTGTTTCATTCATAACATATAATCCTTGCTATTCATGTAGTATTTTTAATGTATACATTTAATGTCTGGTGCCTGACATTTTAATTTAATTTTGTAGTACAGTAAGCTAAATTGTTGCTATTCCTCAGCTGTCTCCTTGGCTTAGGGACCTAGATAAACACATATATGGTTTTAGGCCACTGATGGGACAGTATCAAAGGGCGCACCGGTGCTTTTAGACAGGACAAATGTTCTCAAACTTATCCCTGCATTAAAATCACCTGGAGGGCTTGTTAAACCATAGGTTCCTGGGCCCACTTGCAGATTTATTCAGTTGTCGAGAGTGACATTTTGTATGTCTAATGAATTGGTTGATGCTGATATACTGGACCAAGGACTACACATTGAAAACCATTGAGATAGGGTATCACAGATTCCTGAGGGTATGAGATTTTCACAGGGGAACATCTCTGAGCACTAGGGAGAGCAGGGAAATATATTGCCGACATATTTTCTTTAATGTAGGCAATATCCAACTTTAGTTCTCAGAATATATTTTTCAGGTTTTTTAAAATTGAAATTCAGATATATTTTTCCATTGAAGAAGAATATAATATCTAGGACATAATAAGTCCTTAATAAATATTTTTAAACTGTGTTTCTTTCTCAGGCTAAGCCAAAGAAAATATTTAGCACTTAACGGTTTTCATATATAGGATTGTGTGGTGCTGCTGATGATGGTGCAAATTTTAATTTAAACACCTAATTGCCATCATTTTGTGACAAAAATATTTTGGGTTCTGATGGGCACCAGAACAACATCTGAAGATTAGAATGGAATCTCTGTGGATGAGGTTAACAAAGGGAAAAAGGTTAAGGGGTATGAGGGAGCAGATGGTAGAGAAAAGCAGAAATTCTAGATACAGGGATTTCAATTTCCAAATACAGTCCTTTTAGCAACCTTTAAAAAACACTGGTTATGCGCCAGATCCTGGGTTGGGAGGTTAGTGAGATGCGCTCCCAGCCTTCAGGGCACTATGATCTTATTTGCTCTCTGTACCTGCTCAGATTAAGGAATAACTGGGTGAGGACTGGAGCCAGTGGTCCTAGGCTTGGGCCTGCCACTTAAGACTTGAGTAGCCTGGAGTCAGTCAGTAAACTTCTATGAGCCTTGTGTACTCCTCTGGAATGACTTTCACATTGTTTTTTCCATGTTTGAGTCATCCTCTATCATGTCATGATTCTACTTAATTTTCACAGCCACCCAAGAATGTAGGCATTGATCCCATTTCAGAATTGTAATTGTTTTTCTAAAACAGTGACAATGGTCTGTCTTGTACTTCACTAAAGACTTCTGAGGGTCAAAGAGATGATTTATGGGTAAAGGTTTTGCAAACTGTAAAGTGATATGTGAATATGAGTGGTCATTGTTCACTACACATAAATGTACTTGTAAGAAGGTCTTTCTCTATGCCAGCTACCCTCAAATGTTCCTATTTAGAGAGAAAGAAAGAAAAATAAAAGCGTTTGCCTCCATGAGGCTAGAGCTCCATGACCCTCACATCTATTCTCTTGATTACTGTGTGTAGATGCTTTTTGAATTGAGTGTCACATACAACAAGATGGTCTGAATTGTCTGCTTATGCCCAAGCTTCTGGTTCATAGTAGTGCCCTCGGTGCACAATGCAAGCAAGTTCTTCATTTCAGTCTCATCATATAGTTTTGTATAGATAGCACAACTGGATGGTAGTAGTGGCACTGATGGATACTCAACTTCCAGCAATAGCAAATGAGGCGTCAGTGTGAGAGGAAAAACTCAGGAGCTAGTATATTTTGATTGAAAACTTGTCCTAGTGACATACATTTGTATATGATCCTCATTGTTAAGATGGGGTAAAAATAGTATCTCCAAGTTTAGTGAAGGTTAAATGGGTTATTTAATGTGAAGAGCTTACTAATAATGTAGATGCGTGGCACAGAGGAAGTACTGCAGAAATGTTGACTGACATTATTATCATGATATATACACTAGAAACTTGTAAGAATACACTCTTTTAGCCTAAAATGCCCTTAAATTTTTAAGCTTAAATTCAGAGTGTGTCCAAAATCCATTTCAGAATTGGATCTACATCCCAATCTGATAGGATTGGTGGCCTCATAAGATGAGGAAGAGAAAGATCTCTCTCTCTCTCTCTCTCTCTCTCTCTCTCTCTCTCTCTCTCTCTCTCTCTCTCTCTCTCTCTCTTTCTCCCTCACCCCCCACACACAGACAGACAGACAGACACACACCCCCCCCCAAGGAAAAGAAAGGCTGTGTGAGGACACAGGAAGAAGGCAGCCATCTACAAGCCAGAAAGAAAGCTTCGCCAGAACCCAACCATGCTGGTACCCTGATCTTGTACTTCCAGTCTCCAGAAGTATGAGAAAATAAATTTCTGTTGCTTAAAAAAAAAAGAAAGTAGAACCTCCGACCGTGTTCTACGTGCCATCTTGTCCCTGCCACTACTTCCAGCTCAAGCCTAAGTTCCTTTTGTTCATTCCTTTTCATGCCTTTATCTCTAATAATTCTGATACCCACATTAATGCCTCTTCAAATGTCCGCGATTCCCTGATCCTTGCTTTCTTGAGATTTGACAATGACAGCCATCCACCTGCAGTACACCTTTTTCTCTGCTGTCATTCAAAGCTGCTCCATCTCCTGAATTCAAAATTTCAAATGTTAAAATGCTACTATCTCACCTCTTATACCACACTCCTGTCTTTACTCATTGCTTCCATTGTAACCTACTCTCTCCTATGCCCACGTTACTCTCCCTGATTTCTTTGTGTGTTGTGCTGCTTATTTTTCTGTATTTACAATGTGGTAGGCACTGTGCTAAGCACTAAGAGTAGAAAGACAAAGTACAGAGTCTGCCTTCAAGGTGCTCTTGACCTAATGAGGATGGCAGTCTACTAACCCAGTTAGAATGAAATGATGTGGGAATGGGCATGATGGAGGTATATACTGGCTACTGTAGAAACTTAGATAAATAGTTTGCCACAGAATGTGATGCTTGGGTCAAAAGACAAGTAAGATTGGCCATTTGTAGTGCAGAGAAAGGTAGTAAGAGTGAAGGAGCAGTATAAGGGTTGACACGGAGACCTAGGAGTGTTGGGAAGACTTGAAGAAACTCCAAGTAGTTAGATGCAGCTTCAGCATAAGGTACAGGTGGGAGATACTTGGAGAAAGGAATATGGGCCTGGAAAAATAATCAGGATTCAAATTGTGAAGGTGCTTGTGTTCTCTGTCAAGGAGACATATGATCTGATTTGTTAGATAATATCACGATTAGGAAGAACACTCTGGCATCAAGATTGGTGGCAGAAACACCACTTAGGGGTCATTTGTACTCATCCAGGAGGAGATGATGAGGGTCTGAACCAAGGTAGAGACTGACTCAGACTCTGAGGTTTGCTCTTCTCTCTTCCCAAGCAGAATTCTGTCGTCGATCATGCCAATCCTGATTTTGCCATACCTTTTCAAAGTCTTAAAAATGTATGTATCCTAAAAAAAGTACATGTGTTTTAACTCGTTAATTTTACATCTTAAAATTTAACTGAGAGAAGTTCTTAACAGTAAATAGGTGTATAAATTGAATATTACAATAAAAATTTAGAAATAGCCTATTTATCTAATAATAGAAATTAAGTAATTTTTTTTACGACATTCAGTGATATTTGAGGCAACCGTTAAAATGATCATGGTACTGGATTTGACTATTAAACCACAACCTCCAAATAGTAATACTGAGTAATTTGCAAAGATTCTCAAACCAGCTTTCTTCTCAGCAGACCTGGTATTTTTCTCTTTCACAACTTGATTTCCCACCACCCTTCAGGGGTCTTCAGTGTCAGGATATGAACAATGGCTTGAACACATCTGTCGCCATCTTAACTTTCCTAGAGCATCTTTCCTGATGCCTTATTTGGGGAGACTTTTTTTTAGGAGTAGTAAGCCACTAATCTCCTACAAAGCTTAGGGCAGGCTGGGCCTTTTCTTCCATGTATTAATTATGTACTGTAAAGGCAAGAGCTTTAATTTTGGTTACGCAGCTGGCCACACCAGATGTGGGGTTATGGTTGATAGCCTAGTAGAAGTATTTTTCTAATACATTTAATCAGTCATTGAGTTAACGGGAAACATCAAAGCTAAGCTACAGTGCACATTCATCATTCATTCAACAAAATCACATTGAAGAATATCCTGGGCATTGATATGGTGGTGGGGTGGGAGAGGAACCATATTGGTCTTTATGGCCTGGATCCTGCTCTTTAGGAGTTTGTACTCTTGTTGTAAGAGAACACATGAGAAACATGCCAGGTGAGAAATTTAACTAAGAAAACAACAGCGCAAGAGCAACATGAATAATAGTAAATAACATTTGTATAGAATACTTGACAGTGTACAATTTATATTTCACATTAGAATGCTCTTGTAAGGCGCGTATCACCAAACTCATGTATATATCAAGCATTCAGGAGAGAAGGAAAGCACCCTGGACTGGGGCGATCAGCCCAAGAAGTGGCATTTGAATCAGAATGTGAAGGGGGAATGAGTTCAAATAGGTAGATAGGGAGAGAAGCTTCTCTGATGAGAATGATATAAGAAAAAGCATGGAACAGGGAGGCAAATATGAGTCAAGTTAGAATTGGAAATTAGACTGGAGCTCAGTTTGTACGTGAAGAGTACGTGAAGGCCAGGAAGTCGGAGACTGGGGTGATGCAACATGGAAATGTAGCAGATTATGGAGCTACTGAGTGGCAAGCTAAGGAATTTGTAAATAATGGAACATCATGTTAAAATAGTTTTGGAAGAGTAATCTCACAATGGAAGGCAAAGAGACAAAAGTGGGGATTGGAGGGGACATCAGATATGCAACATTGAGATGCTAAGCACCTGAATTATGTTGGTGAGTTGTCTATTCCTGGTAACAAACTATCCAAAAACTTAATGGTTTGAAGTAACAATTTATTATTATTTATTTTGATCTGTAGGTAGACTGAGCTCAGCTGGGCACTTTTCTCTTGGGATTGCTCAGAGAGTTACAGGCAGGTGTTGTCCAGGGCCGCAGTCATCTACAGGCTTGACTGAGCTGGCCATTCACGATAGTTCACTCATATGACTGCCAATTCATGCCACATGTCATCTAGAAACGCGATATGACTGGAGCACCATCCCATGGCTTCTCCACATGGCTTGGGCTTCTCACAGAGTGGCCACATGATTCTCAGAGCTGCAAGGCTACTTATCACCTGGCTTCAGAAAGTCCCAGAATGACACTTCCATTGACATTTGCCCAGATTCAAGGAGAGGGGAATTAGATTCCATATCTGGATGGAAGGATTGTCTAAGAATTTGCAGACATATTTAATTTGCCACAGTGATTGTGAAAATGGGAAACAGACATATGTAGAAATAACTTGTTCATCAAGTATAGGGGAGGACTTACATAGAGGGTAGGGGCTAAGATCTCAAAGAAGTTATGCCTGATTATCAGGGAGAAAAGATACTCTAATATCATCCCCTGTTGCCTTGGTTTGGCATCTATTCAATGTGATGTAACTGCTGCTTATTTGCATCTACCCACCTTTGTTTGCCCTGAGAGCACAGATTGAAACTGAATTGTTGCCCCTGTATCCCTAGCACCCAGTTCAGATTCAGGCATATAATAGACATTCAGAATTTATTAGTTAAACGCATGAATGGATCATTATTAGGAATGGATAAGGCAGGAGGAAAAGCTGATTTGGACAGAAAAGATCATCTTTCATGTTAGACATATTAAATTTTAAGGAGCCAGGGATATTTGGAAATTGCCAGCCATTACTGAAAATGTGAAACTGGGACTCAGCAAGGCCCAAGTAATGGCACAGATTTGCAAGTCACCTATACAAAGCTGATCATTGTCAGGCTATGAGTTCTTTAAGGGAGAGATGTAGAAGAAGATGACTAATAGAGACTTAGCCAAGAGCTTTCATTCCAGGAATAGGAGGAAGAATAAGCAGGTAGAGAATGTGGACGGCGGCTTCCTACTTTCAAAGGTAAGAAGTTCCTGATGAGCAAGATCATAATACTTGTGAAAAGCTATAACTTATCACCTTTATTTTGGAATCTTAGTAACTGGTTCCTCTCCTCAAATATCAATAGACTTAAATCTAGAAATACTGGGAAAATTTCTGAAAGAAACCATTTAAACAAGCTAAAAGCAATATATACAAAGAATTTCCTTACAGAATTTCCAATAACAAAAGAGTCTTTCTGCAGAGAAGTCAAGAAAGATAAAGAGTGGGAAAAAACAAGTAGATAAAGAACACCGGCTGATAAAAACTATTTTCATCAAATATATACTGTTTTATTCAAAACATTTCTAAAAGTCATCTTTTAATACAGAAATTTAACTTTGCAAAACATTTCTTTTACTCCACCCCTCACTCCATGCCCCATAAATTCTGGATTTCAAGATTTCAGGGTAAGAAAGAATTCTAGATGAGTAGGTAGAAATCTCCAAATCTTTGTTCCTGCTTTCCACCGGATCCTGGGTGGATCATTTAGCTTTGAAACTTCTTAGGAACTTTTCAGCTCTAATATTTTTTCATTTCATGGTTTTGATGATATGAATTTAGAGTCTCTTGTCTGATGTTTATATAGTTAGGAGAAGAGAAGTTTCCCAAAATTGTGGCCTTGGTAGAGTGATTGGTCCTTTTCTTTCCTTAGTGATAATGACAAATAAAGCATTGTTGATTGTAAGCATTAACTGAGAAGAAACACCTTTTTGGGCCTGCAGGTTACTTCCCCCTCTGATACAGATCACATGTAAGCAGGTTACACCTTCTCCTCAAACAGTTGGCTGCAGATCTTGATTTTCAGTAACTTAAGGCTAAGCTCACAGAGGGTTTTGACTCCCTTGGTCTATCACTTTGAGCCTCCAAGAAAGATACTTCAATGCCAAGAACAGAGATAGAGGCACTTACAAATATAGAGTAATGAGTAAATTATGTCATAGACCATGCAATGTTACCAAAGAAGATCTATTGATTAGCCACATAAAACTTTCTGGGACATGTTGGAGTATCTGACCATTTTAGTAAAACCAGAATGTTACAAAAAGTTATGCTACGAAAAACAATTCAGTGTCTTTGAAAATCAACTTTACTACCCAAGTAAACTTAAAAGTCTTGGAATGATGTGGCTCTGAGCTACCTTGGAAACAAACACAGATATATATCTATAAAAGCAAAATAATGTTTTTTGGAAAATTAATGTATTCCCAGTTACTATAGCAGTATAGGCACAGTGGAGTGTCATAAATCAAATTTGCCCTGGACTCAATTTAACATAAAATCTACAAGGAAAAAGTTGATACGTAGTTAAAAATTTTTTTGTTGTTTTGTTTTTTGCAAAAATTGATACCTACTTTTAATTTTATTTTAGTATAATTCTGTAATGATGATGATGACAGTATGATAGTAAGTACATATTATAAAAGATTTAGGAGACCTAGCACAGAGGCCTAGTATATTGCTCCTGGAACATAGCAACAAATATTTGTTGTTGTATTAAGGTAACTTAGTCTTCTTGGCATTCAACAAACTATAGTTTGGTGAACTAGATCATAGAATATGTTGATTTTTGGAAACATTTGGAAAAGATGTATGCAATTTTTAAAGTTTGTTTTGATTAAAATAGTGTAATTTAGTCAAAATTCAATACAATGAATAAAAACAATGTAAATTAATATATTATCCATAGAAAGTTAAAAATACATAAAATTGATCAAATGAATAGCATAAATATTAAGCATACATAAATCATGAATATAAAATATTGTCAAGTAAACATTGAATGGTTCTTAGTATGTGCTGAATGTATACTCAGTTTTCTATCACTGACTTTATTTCATTCAATTCTTATAACAGTGCTTTGAAGTTGGAACTAATACCCCATTTTCAGAGGAGAAAACTGAGTCTTAGAAACCTGCCTCTAACCATACAACTGAAGTTGTCATTTGAACTCCATATCTACCTGGTTCCAAAGCTCATGATCTTAACCACAACACCTTGAAAGAACATGAAATAAATTCCAACAAATAGAAATTATGGAGACAGGGACTCATAATAGTGAGCTGCTTTTATTTGTTCAAGGAAGTGGGTAACTTGAAATGTAATTGAATCATCTTTCATAAAGAAATGAGTATAATCTAAAGAAAATCATGCACATAGTATACCTCATTTGCTACAAAAAATAAGGTTTCATATGTAGTGAATCCTCATGGTAAAGAATTGTGTGTGGTAACAATTTTCAGATGCAACATATTATATAAACTGTAGTTTATATAAATACAAGGCATTAAGAGTCCATATTCCCCATGTTTTGTTACTCAATACCTGCAGTTAGTTAATGTTAAAAGGTACATTTGTGAAAAATGCAAGCTAGCAGTCTAGTAACTGTTATGCCTTTAGACAAGTGAATTTTCCTAAAAGACATGTAGGTTTTTAAAGTGACTCTATCTTCTCATAGTGGCACATTATTATATGCAGTTACTTTATACTTATACATGATATTGCTTCTCGCCCCTTCAGACACTGTATCAAATCTGAATTCTCTGTCTACATTTCTGATCTCGGGACCCTGACTCTCTCCTTAAGGCAAGAGGTGGGTGGAGGAACAGGGAGAAGAAAGATAGGAATCTTGCACCAAAGTCTCCTTCAAATCTCTCCTACAAATCTATACCTGCCCTGGAAAGAATGCTAAAAACAATATGGGGGGATGTCCAAGTCCATCTATAGCATCCCAAGAAGAAGAACATCCAGAATTCTGAAATTATCAAAAGAGCACCAACTCGTTTCATTCTACACCACACACACACACACACAATCCCCCCCAAACACACACACACAGAGGAAAAGAAGAATGAAGAACTGGAATCATTATATGCCACCTTTAAAAAATATGACTTGTGTTGTCTTTGTTTCCTTTTTTTGAGAGTACCCTTCTGCCTTGTGACTTGGTGATAATCTGTCAGAAATACAGACAGGAGGCTTTATATATGGGGTGACTCATTACTAATGAGAGCTGGTCCTGCTGCTTTCAGCCTCCTTAGCAATGCAAACCATGCTGCTTGTGGCTGTGGCTCTGACTGTGACCTAACCCACAGCCCTGCACATTCCATGTCTCCT
>NW_011888785.1:468700-472608 GCF_000151845.1 Pteropus vampyrus | reverse complement strand
TATCATTGGTAGTTTGACATTTGCCCTGCTTCTGCCTGTCACACAAACCATGGAGGCAGCTGTTATTAGAGCTGTGTTCGAACAGTAAAAAAAAAAAAAAAAAAACATTACCCAGGCTACCATGCTTCCATTCTTTCTTGAGTGTGATCAGCTTGTGCTAAAAAAGTTTCGACCTCTTCTGGCTTCAAGACTTTTTCTGATAGAACTGCATCTGAAATGTAGATGATGGAAGGAGACTGGGGTGACAGGAAAGTCTTCCCAGTTGACAGTAGTGGCCCCAGAATCTCTATGTAAAAGGGACCGGGGCAGCAATCTGAATGAAAGAGAAGTGGAGAACTTGAAGTAGTGTGCATGTAACATTTTACATAAAGGTGAAAAAGCACCTATTTTCTTTAACAAAGAATGCATGAGAACCGTTGAAGTTTATTGGAGGTCTGAAGCTTCCCAACCCACTCACCATGCTGTCGCTGTCTCTTTGTACTCAGTTCCTGTGTTTTCAGAGAATGGCAGGGCCACCAAAGTCTCATAAGAGGTGTGCGACATGATCAGATCTGTATTTTAAAAAGGTACAGCTGAGACTAAGCCGGAAGCGATATGACTGTTGTCCAAGGAAGAGAGGATAATGGCTTGGACTTAGTTATAGTGGGAGCAAAAAGACAAAGATTACAACAATAACCACAACTGTCAGTTACTATGAGAGGACTTTTTTATGCTTCGTTTTATTTACTCTTCAGAACAACGCAGTAGGATAATATAATCATGCCCATTCTACAGACTCTCAGCAGTGTAAAGTTGGCAGCACAAGGAACAAAGCTAATAGGAGACGGAGCTGTGATTTAAACTGAAATGTACTCGAGTTTAAAGTCATAATGCTTCAATAGCGAGGAGGCAGATAGCATTAGGCAAGTAAGCGGTTATTAGCATGTAATAAATAAGTAATCCAGGCTTGCTCTGAGGCTTTCAGCTTAGGTTACAGGTGGATGATGATGCTCCTTAGAGACAGAGAAATAAGAGGAACAGCATATTTGGAAGGGAAAATAATGAGTTCGTTCAAGAAATAGTCATGTTTTCAGTCAATGCAGAATTAGAAAAAGAGATTAGCAAAATGTGCTAATGGGAGATTGGAAACTCAGGTCCGGAAATCAAGTTTAGGGCTATCTAGAGGTTTGCAGGCAAAGCTGAAGCCATAGAAGTTAAAAAAAAAAATACAACAACTGCATATAGATATTAGGGAGAATAAAAAGAAGAGAGAACTGAGGATAAAATTTTAGGAAAATCTAGTTGTATATTAGAACCGGGTGGTTTATAAAAGAAGAATATCTACCCTGGATTTCCTCCCAGATCAATTAAATCAGAATTTCTAAGATGGGACCCAGGCATAGGCAAGCTAGAAAAGCTCCACAATGACTTTAACCTGCAACACAGGCTGAAAACATGGTCTAAGCAGTGGGCACAGGGAAGGCAGAGTGACTAAGGTCTGGGGACCACCAGGGGAGAATAGCAGCTTGTCATAAGCTGAAAGAGATCTGGTAAAATAGGGCCCCCAAAGAGGCTGCTTTCACAAACAATTTTATCAGAGGACGTTTGAAGGAGGAAGGCAACTGCCCGCATAAATGACCGGAATGGAAGCAACGAGTGTCATTTCCTCTTTCAAGGATTTAGATGGCAAATCAAAGTAGATTAAAGGAATATTTGTATGTGGGGACGTGTGGCATGACTGGGAACGACTTCCTCGTGTTCATAGGCTATGTAGAGTGATCTAGTGGAGTTGGAAAGTGAAAGGAAGAAACAGGAAAAGACACTGTTGAGATTCTGGAGGAGGTGTGTGTGGTGATTGAGTTGAGAGCTTAGGTTGGTCTCGAAAAGGAGGAGGCACATTCTTCTGTAGTAAGCGGAAAATAAATAAGGATGAATGGAGATGAGTATGAAAATGGAAGGAATATGTTTGGAGTTCACACCTGACTGTCTTTATTTTCTTGAAGTAAAATGCTTTTGGGTCTCGCTCCCCTAAAACAATATGCTCAGAGGTCTCACAGGACAACCCAGGTTGGACTGGATCTGGTGGTGGCGATTTGGAACAACAGAAGGCAAATTCTATAAGTCAGGTTTTAAGGGGATCAGGAGTTTAAAGCCAAGAAGTCTAGATAGAAGGAGGAAGCCAAGGTATAGCACTGAAACAGCTTGAGAAGCCAGGACACTTGATGAAATAAGTGGTCAAAGTGGACATCAGGCAAAGAGCCAAGCTTGAGGAATCTAGGCAGGCACTTATAGTAGCTGCTCGTGCCACTCCTGCAGCTGCATTCCAGCAAAATACAGAGGTGAAGCCATTTCTGGAGAATAACCAGAATGGTGGCAAAGCCTGGACTGCCAGCTCTGTTGCCAGTCATCATCACTATAATCTACGGCCAGTTGTTTTCAGAGACATGCGGTGTGGTGGGCAAGTGCAGCAGTCCCTCCCTTCTCATATTTTTCCATGTGAACATCCCACTCCTCCCTTTAGGAGGTGGAGTCTGTTTCCTCTCCCTTTGCATTTGGGCTAAACCTGTGACTTGCTTTAACCTATACAATGCAGTGGAAGTGATGCAGTGTGATCTTTCAACCTAGATCTTAATAGACTTTGCAGCTTCTGTTTATTGCTCTTTTGGAAACTCTGTATAAAAGCTCTGAATAAGGAGAGATGTATAGAAGCTCTGAATAAGGAGAGATCATGAAGAACGAGGGCAATGTAGGGGTGAAATGCCTCAGCCAACAGCTAGCACCAGAGCCCCTGAGACATGTGAGTAAAGCCTTCTTGGCTACTCTAGCACCAGTTGGGCCAACCCAGACGACACTATGTGGAGCAGAGGCAAGCAGTCCCTTCTGAGCCCTCTCTGAATTCTTAGCACAGAATGGTGAACAATAAAATATCTATTTGTTTTATACCACTAAGTTTTGAGGTGGTTTTTTATACTGCAATAGGTAACTCATATGCATGGCATGGAAATGAAAGTCTGGGCCTTTGAGATGGTAGTTCTTAGACTGAAATTCTAATTATATCACTCTTGTGATCTTGGAAGCCCAGTATGTTTTAATTCTGACAAAGTCAAATGTATCTATATTTTTATTTTGTTGCCTTGCTTTTGGCATCATATATTTAGGAAAAACACTATTGCTTAATCCAAGGTGACAAAGGCTATGCCTATGTTTTCTTCCAAGAGTTCTATAGTTTTATGTTTAGGTCTTTAATCCATTTCGAGACCATTTTTGTATATGGTATGATGTAGGGTTCCAACTTCATTTTTTTGCATGTGAAAATCTAGTTGTCTTAATCCCATTTTTTTTTTAAAAAAAAATCTTTTCCTTATCAAATGGTCTTGGTACATTTATGGAAAGTCAACTGACCAAAAATATAAGGTTTATTTTTGGACTCTCAATTCTATTGGTTATGTGTCTACCCTTATGCCATGTTCACAATATCTTAATTAATATAGCTTTGTAATAAGCTTTGAAATCAAGAAGCATGAGTTCTCCAACTTTATTCTTTTTCAAGATTGTTTAGACTATTCTGGGTCTCTTGCATTTCCATAGGAATTTTAGGACCAACTTGTCAATTTTTACAAAGAAGCCAGCTGAGATGTTTGTATGGACTGCACTGAATCTGTACATCAACTTGAAGGATATTGCCATCTAAACAGTATTAAGTCTTCCACTCCATTGAGGACTATTGAGAAAAGTCACTTCTGTCTTGTTGCTTTTAAGATTCTTTCTGCTTTTAGTTTTCTGCAGTTCGAGCATGGTGTGTCTAGGTGAATCTCTGAGTCTAGCATACTTGGAATTCATTGAACTTTATAGATGTGTAGATTAATGTTTTTCATCAGATTTTAGAAGTTTGGGAAATTATTTCTTGCAATAATTTCTGCCTCTTTCTC
>NW_011888785.1:426379-467445 GCF_000151845.1 Pteropus vampyrus | reverse complement strand
ATTCATTGAACTTTATAGATGTGTAGATTAATGTTTTTCATCAGATTTTAGAAGTTTGGGAAATTATTTCTTGCAATAATTTCTGCCTCTTTCTCTCTCCTCCTGGGACTCTCATTATGCTTATATTGGTGCACTTGTTGATGTTCCATCGGTCAGTGAAGCACTGATTATTTTTCTTATTTTTTTTTTTTAAATTAATTAATTTATTTTCTTATGGTGACATTGGTTAATGAAATCCAGTAAGTTTCAGCTGTACATTTTAACAGTAAGGTACATATATATTTACATTGTGTGTCCACCTCCCATAGTTAGATTTCTTTCTGTTGCCATTTATTTGACCCCCTTTACTCCATCTTCCACCCCCTTTCCCCCTTCCCCCTACCCTCTGGTAACCACTAGTTTATTTTCCATGTCCAAGAGTCTCTTGACAATTAACCTAATTTTAAGTTTGCTGATTTTTTTTTTCCTGCATGCTCAAATATATTGTCGACTTCCTCTAGTGAATTTTTCATTACAATTTTTGTGCCTTCAGCTCCAGAATTTCTATTTGTCACTAATTTACAATTTCTGTTTCCTTATCGATATTCTTTATTTGGTAAAGCAGCATTCTCATATCTTCCTTTAGTTTTTTTATATATATATTTTTTTTCTTTAGTTCATTGAACATATTTAAGATAGAAAATTTAAGGTCTTTGTCTAGTAAGTCCAATGCTTAGATTTCCTGAGAGATACTTTCTATCGAAGGGGCATTCTTTTGTTTTTCTTTGCATATCTCATAATTTTTATCAAATATGGATGTTTAAAATAATATAATGTAGCAACCTGGAATTCAGATACTTCAGTTTCCCTTGGGATTGTTGATGGTGGTGATTATTATTACCGCTATTGCCAAATGTTTCTTTTCTTTCTTGAACTAATTCGGTAAAGTCTCAATTCTTTGTTATGTGTTGCTATTGAAATCTCTGCTTGGTTAGTTTAGTTAACAGCTAGGCAGAGATTTCCTTAATGACTTGGAACTAGTAGGACTCCCAGCCTTGACTAAGGGCTTCTGTTTGAGTGTTGGGAAATTCCTTAAACATTCAGGCAGGAAGGCTAACTTTGCCTTAGCCTTTACCTCCTACTTGTGCAGAGCCTCAAAGTCATCCAGAAGTGAGAGTTTAGAGTCTTCTCAGGTCCTTCCTGAGCATATGCACACCTCTGGGTATGTTGTCAGTCATATGCATATGCACGATCTCTTTGATTCTCAAAATATATATGAGATCTTTTCAAGGTCCCCATGTTCATCTTATTTCTGAGATTTCCCTTTTAAGTTCGGCTAGCTTATTGTTTGCCCTAACTGTTAGGGCTACCTAATGCAGCTGTGATATTAGACCATTACATTGGTTGTTTTCAACAAATGCCTCCAGAGAAAAGTCTCTTTGCACTGGATGAGCCCTGAATCAGTTCAAATAAAGTCAAGTCCTGTGAGCAGAACTGCCAGACAGGTCAAATAATGACGATTCGATAGGAATGGGATTTGGAGGAACATCGACCCCCTTTAACCCCCTCTTCGGGCTGAGGCTACCACACCAGCGGGGTGAGAGAATGAGAACAGTATAAGTTAAAATGCCACAACGATCCCCGTTCTCACTGAGATTTCACCTTTTTTTTTCTTGAATGAATGCTCCCCAGCCTGAAATTAAGCCTTTGGTTAATTCTGAGTTCTGAAAGGTTTATTTTGACAATTTTTGCAAGCATTCTCATTGTTTTTATGCAGAAAAGCACTTTCAGAGGTCTCGATTCCCCCTTTCCAGCTGACAGAACTCACTTGTGACTTGGGCAATTATATAACCTCTCTAAGACAAAGAACTCAAGATTAAATATTTTGGATTAAATGGGCTAACAATGATAAAGTGGCTGCAACATAGGAGAGCTTGATAAATAATGGTTTCATGAATGAATTGTTGAAATGGATTGAAAGCTGGTGTTTACGTTGTAGAGGGGTCAAAGAAAGTGCCTGAATTCTCCTACCCTGACCTATAAAGCTTTGTATGGTCTGGGGAAAGAGGAGATGAGTTAGCCTAGCCAGAACAAGCCAGACTCTTGGTTACTATGGAGATCTCTAGAATTCGAGATATAGTGAAAATTCCCACCTGAGTCTCGAAGGATGATGAGAGACAGAGAAGCAAACTAAGTATGCTCTGAGAAACTGCAGTTTAGAGTCCTGGAGAGAACTAGTCAAAAATCGAAATTTCAGGCCCAGAGAAATTAGGATAAGGGTTCCTAAGACCAGAATATGAGAGTTAGGTAGGGCCCAGATTAGTGCTTGCACAGGTCAAGAATGGGGCCAGGAGATTAAATGGAGAAGGAAGGCAAGTGACAGACAGAAAAGGGGTCCAATATGATCCCTAAGCTAGTAGAACCAGGTAGCCTGTGTTGAACCAATAAGGCCAAGGAGGCCTAAGGGTGCAGGTTGAAAGAAGAGGACATGGGGCATCATTATTTCCTGCAACACTGGGGAGGGTGAGACACTGTGGGATTGGGTAGGCCATGAGCATGGCCCCACGTCACACAGAAAAGCCACAACTAAAACCTGATGTTGGAAAGGAGATGGCATATTAAGCCAAGGAGGAAGAGGCTGCTTTTTCATATTTCTTCTACATTAATGGAAAGTTGTTCTTCCTGTATGCTTGAAATAGTAGAAATGATTGTCTTTTCTCCTTGCCAGAAGCCCCAACAAAATCTTTCCATCACCTAATTAAAAAAAAACCCTGCATCACTGAGCAATGTAGAGTGAGGCAAAAATAAACACAGAACTCAAAGATAGCAAACTGCCTTCACCGAATCCATTTATAAACACTTTTCAGTTACATGCAACATATTGAGTTGGGGTGCCCCTGACTCAATTGATATTGTTCACACAACTTAAGCTAATTTTAATATTAGCTAGAGAATGAAGCTAATGAGACAAAGTAGAGGCAAAAATGAACTTCATGAATAAATTTTAAATTAATCATAGTTTGAGATTATCTTTACCATGGTATCATTTTAAAACATTTTAAAACATTACAATGTTTATTGGTATCATTTTAAAACATTTTAAAACATTACAATGTTTATTGAGTTCTTTGCATGTGGTAGGCACTGAGCTAGGACCTGGGGAGAGAATTCAGGGAACTAATTCAGGGAACTAATTCAAGTTGTGAGGGAGAGAGGGAATGCACAGTTAATAACCAACTAAAATAAAATGAGAAAAAATCTGTTAAATGTTTAAAAATGGTAAAGCAATGCATTGTGGAAATATGTAGAAATATGAAGGCAGAAACAGACTTGAAGAAATCTTCATATAAGAGGTAGATAGCAGGAGATATGCACACTGAGAGTTTTAAAGGAAAGAACTTTGGTAGGCAGACATTTTGCATCCATCAGAAACTATCTTCCATTAAGTGAGAACTTTTATTAATATTTTCTGTTTCCTGTATCACCCATTAAAATCTGTATACAAATTTATTCTCCACATAGTAATTAATATTAAGAATGTAATACTTCCTTTAAAAAAAGCTATTTGATTCCTACTAAGAAGTTCCTTCAATTCATCAGCACAATATAATTTTAGAGAACTTTCTAACTGCATTATATTTTGTTTATTTACAATTCAATCTTAATTACCCATAAAATTTATTGACATGTTTGTAATATTCTCTTTTAATATAACCATTTGTATTGCAAAAAAAAAAAAAAAAACTCTGAAAAAAGCAAGCTATTGACTGGAGGAAATATTTGTGAGCCACATAGTTGATAAAGGACTTATACCTAGAATATACAAAGAAATCTCAAAACTCAACAGTAAAAAAAAAAAAGGCAGTCTAATTAGAAAATGAGCCAAAGACATAAATGAATATTTCACAAAAGAGAATATGCAGACAGCAAATAAGCACATGAAAATACATTCAACATCCTAGCCATTAGGGAAACACAAATTAAGACCTGATGTGATATCACTATATATCTATTAAAATAGCTAAAATAAAAAATAGTGACAAGATTAAATGTTGGTGAAGATGTGAAGAAACTCAATCGCATATATTGTTGGTGGGAATGTAAACTGCTACAGCCACTCTGGAAAACAATTTGACAGTTTCTTAAAAATCTAAACACATACTATGTAACCAATCATACTCTTGAGAATGTTTCCCGAAAAATAGAAACTTATGTCCACATAGAAATTTTTAGATGAATGTTTGTAGCAGCTTTATTTTAAATTGCCACAACTTGGAAATAATCCAAATGGTTAAACACTCTATGATACATTCGTATGCTGGAACACTACTCAGCAATAAAAAGAAACAAACTGGTACTTGAAACTATTTGGATGGATCTCAAGAGAATTATACTGAGTGGGAAAAAAACAATCTCAAAAGGTTTCATACTGTACTATTTCATTTATATACATTCTCAAAATTACAAAATGAAAGAAATGTGGAACAGATTAGTGGTTGCCAGAAGTTAGGGATTGGATAGGGAGCTTAGGGTGAAGGGCGGGAGATGATTGGGTGTGACTATAAAGGAGTGGTAAGGATCTTGGTGGTGATAGAAAAGGTCTGCATATATATTGGTTGTGGTGGTTACATGCATCTGCACAGATGCTGACGTTGCATAGAACTGCACACACATGCGTTCACACTCAAATGAGTGCATGTAAACCTGGTGAAATTTGAATAAGATCTGTCGTTTGTTCCAATGTCAACTTTTGTGTTTTGATACAGTACCATAGTTATGTAAGATGCTTTATAAGATGTTACTTTCGGGGAAACTGGGTGAAGGATACATGGGAACTCTCTGCAGTAGGGTTTGAATCCTTTTAAATATTGGTTGGGTAATTGTAAAGGACTCTTTTTTTTTTTAATATATGGATTTATTTAATTTTTTAATTAATTAATTTATTTTTATGGTGACATTGGTTAACGAATGTAAAGGACTTTGATTGGAACTATGGGTTGTTTGATTAGGAACACGATTGTCTGGATAATGACCTCGCAGACAGTAGGAATAGGCTGTGACCTGGAATACGTGTTTTCGGGAGACTGGGCAGTGACTCAGAGGCTTGTCCTCAGTGATTGGAGAAGTACCCAGTTCTCACCCTTGTATTTCATCACATACTCTTCTTTCCTCTTTCTTGGGAGTTCCCTGTTCCTTCTCCTTTTGCTTCACAAGCACAATATTTATTTAATTTGGGCTTTTAGCTACCTGCCAACTAAAACTTCATAAGGTCTCAACCCAAGATGACATTTGGTAATGTCAAATGCATGACTCCATCCGCAGGTATCTGCATTTTAAAGAGATGCTACTGTGGCCTGCTCCTAGGATGGAGGAGGAAGAGGGAATGTTTGCCTTGATTTCCACCACCTCCTTTCCCATTTTTGCTCTGCTACTGATATTTGAAAGGTCAGGGATGTTTTGAGCTGCAGCAACCTCTAGGAAGTGACCTCTAACATCTTTACATTTATCCCTTTAATAAAGATGGATACATTTATAAAGGAATGTTCTCTCAGAAGTGTTGAGAATGACTGAATGCACAGTGTGGATTATATTCATTTTCTATACTGTTAACAAAACTGCAATTTTATTCAACAAGCTACAAAAGCTATTCAGTGGAATTTCCTGTATCAATGCTAAGAATTTAATAGAAACCCTTTAACAGTGTGAGTGAGGGAATAGCCTTGGTTCTAGTTCAGTCCAGAATATTTTTATCCATTTTCCAAATTACGCTGACCCTCCTCTTTGTGTCTAATGCTGTTCTTGGGTGTATTACACAGTCTGTGCTGGGATGCTTTCTTCTGGTCTCTGAATCCTTATCCTCAACCTGAAACGTAACACAATTATGTGTCAGGTACTTCTCCTGTGTGATCTCGTTTAACCCTTACACAACCCAAATAAGATCGTTTTATAGATTTATACTTTTATACATTTTATGGATGCTGAGTTATCAAACATTTAAGTAATTTACTCAAAGTAATGTGGTAATTACTCGAGCTAGAATTCAAACCCATTTCTGTGTTATGTAATATTTAATATGTATATGTTATGTTTAATATGTAATATTTAATATGTATAATATGTATATGTTAAATATTATACATATTAAATATTTAATACGTAATATTTAATATGTATAATATATATATTAAATATGTGTTTAACATATGCAAAATAATAAATATAATACATATGCATAATAAATCAATTCAACATATTAAACCATTCAACTTAGGAGCTAAACATTAAGGATGCTGTTGAAAGAGCAAGTGTTCTTAAACCATTTCTTTAGATGCCTCCTTTATGAGCTTGTTCAATTTTCTCTTTAAGAGAAATTTTTAATGAATTTCCAGAGTCTTGTTATATCTGATTATATAAAACAGCCACCGTCGTATGGTTATTAACTTTATTGGCGCTTTCTCTAACATTGTTTGCTTGGACTTTTAGTTCTCTCTGTCTTTCTCTGCCTCGTGCTCTGAGTTCCCATGTTTTGTCTCTCCACACGCCATTCCCTGACCCAGGATTACCATTTGGCAGTGACTGTAACTTAATGATTGAGTCCTGAGAACAGTTTTCACTGGGCTGAAGCATTGATTCTATGATGCTACTTGGCCATGCTCCCTGACTGGCCAGCATCATACCCCCTCTGCTGCCACCTTATCAACTACTCTCACGTAAATGACACAGAATTTCTCTTTTGCCCTCGTAATCCCATAATCCTATATTTCACTTCCTCCACATCTTTGAAAATTTGCTTGTTTCGGCTTCTTTGACATGCCCAGCCATCCGTGGTACATAGACATTCAATGGTTCTACTCGCTATTCGCAACTTACGAAGTTTCATTCAGCTCCAGCCATCAGATCCGAGACAGCAAGCTTGTTAAGTGATTAAACTCATTTTCTTTATTTGCGTGGCGCCAGATTTCTAGCTTCTTTATAAAAACTAGCTCAGTCATGTGGCAGGTTCAACTAGAGATTCCAGATGCAGATCATTTTCTCCACCACAAATTACCTCAGTCTTACTCAGAGTTTGAACCATAAAGTTGGCAGAAAACAATTTTTTTATAACTTGCCCTATTATTGTGGCCTGTAAAGTAAAAAGGTTTTTTTTAAAAAAGCCCAGTAATTTTTATTCTTCATATGTAGGCAGTCAACATAGCTTTCTTCATAAATTGAATATTTGCATAGCACTAAAGAAATGTTTCTATCAGCTTTCTTTTGTATCAATCTTCAGAGCACCAGGCAAAATTTCCAAAAAGAATATATGGAACATTTTCAAAGGATTCAGGTTTCCTGAATCCTTTTCCTCATGTTCAGTCACTCATTTTTCTAATTTTAACATCCAGTTCTGTTTATAATGATTGTATTTTTATACATTAAGAAAAAATTGGTACTAAATGTGTATGTTTAAAGGAAAATGGTTAAATCATAAGTAGGAGGATAATTTGATATCTATGAAGTGCCAGCTTTAATATTAATATGCGAATTCTGTAATTATCACTGAACTGTTCTTTGAAATTTTAGGAAATAGCCAAAAAGGGGGATTATTAAATTTCAAAATTAAAATTCAAGAATAGAAAAATCATTTTATGTAAATAGTTGTTCAGATACATGTTCCTCTGTATTGGCAGAAGTACTTTAATTAGTCTTCACTCTCTAACTGAATATCCAGTTCAAACAGCAAACTAGCAAGCAATGAATTTTTATGCTCAGACGTCTGCACACTGTAGGCCCTCAGTTATTTATTGAATGAATAAATTTGGGTGATCAGTTGGAAGATACTTTGAAAGGGAAACAGAAAGATTGGATACACATTAAGGAAGTAGTTTTACATGATCTATTTTAAAGGATATTTGAAACTATGTCGAGAAAATAACATTAATGCCTTCCCATTTGTTCTGGTTCCGATTGCTGCATAATAAAACACCCTAAAACATGGTAGCTAAAGGCAACAATCATCATTTATTTTTCTAGTAAACCTGCAATCTGGGTGAGGAGAGCTTCTCTCTGCTCCACATGATTTAAAGTAGATGGCTCCACTGGGGGATGGAGGTTCTACTTTCAAGACTGCTCCCTCCCAGGGCTGGCGAGTTTGTGCTGGCTGTTGGTGACCATGTGGGCCTCACCCTGCAGACTTCCGAATGGGCTGCTCGGTCTTCCTCACGTGGTGGAAGTCGTTAGTTTCATAAAGCCTGCATTCAGAAACTTGCAGTGATACTTCTTCTGTATTCTGTTGATTAAGGAGTCACAGAGTTTGATTCAAGGGGAAGAAAGATAGGCTCTACCTCTAGAAGGAAGGAATGTCAAAGAATTGGCAGTCATGTTCGAAAACCGACACACCATCGCATTAAAACAAAACTCCTGCCCTTCTTTCAGCCTCAAGGCCTAAGGAAGTTGTAAACTTTTTCTGTAAAAGCCAGATAGTAAATATTTTAGGTTAGGTAGATGAAATGACAGCTGCTCAACTCTGCTGTTATGGCAAGAAAACAGCTATAGGTGATAGGTAAACAAACTTTACTTATCGAAACATGTGTCAAGCCCGATTTAGCCCACAGGCATACATGACATGCTTCCTGTTACTTTCCCATTCTCTCCTCTCCCCTGCTACCAAGCTCAAATCACACAGCTTCCTCTGAGCTCCTCCACAACAAAAACTTTGATTTCCTTGAGGGCTGTGCACATCCCACGGCTCATAGCATTTGTTTTGGCCTGTTGCTACCTTGGCAAGTTTTTCACTAACTGTACCTTGTTGAGCTCCCCTTGCAATTCTGTAATTCCATAGGAGCACATTGTATCTTATAATTAACATATGCATTTGTTTTCTACAGCATACCCCCACTATTTGAGTGTCTGTTGTGATTCAGGTGTGTTCTAGACACTAGAGTTAAATTGACGAACATAGCGGATCAGGTTCTATCTGTAACCTGGCAAACATTCTTTTAAGAGAGACAGAAAACAAAGAAGAAAATAACAGATAGTGCTTAGCGCTATCAAGAAAATAAAATAGGACTATGAGAGACAGGTCAGGAATGGCCTCAGAGAAGAGATGACATTTGAACTGAACACTAAACTATAAGGAGTCAACCAGGCAAAGATTTAGAAGAGATTTTCATGTAGAAAAAAAATCCATGAGGCATGTGGGAGGAGGCTGGAGAGGGTGAAGTTTGGCATGACTGAGGAAGCAGAGGGAAGCCAGTATGGCTAGAGCAAAGTAAGTGATGGATGCTGGGAGGTGCAGTCAAAAAGACAAGAGCCAGATGTTGCCGGGCCCCACAAGCCAACATAAGAAGCTGAGGTCTTATTCTGCATGTCTACATTCATTAAACTTCCACAAAAACTTATGAAGCATGTGCATTGGGCTGGGCCCTGTGTTAGGTTTTAAGATGTCGCAATGAACATGTGTCCCGCGTTACACTGCGTGCTCCACAAGGGAAGGGATTCTGTTTTCTCAGTGCAGTATTCCTACGGCCTAACCCTTGAGAGGCACTCAATAAATACTGGTTGAATGAGAATATTATTGTCTATGACCTCTATCTTATGGTGGGGTCCACAGAAGCAGGTCCCGAAGCAATGATTCACGTGAGAGTACTTTATTAGGAATATTTCCAGGAAAAAAAAAATCAGCAGGAGAATGTGGAAGGGAAGGAAACTAAACAAGGATGCGAGATCCAATATAACCCTAGAGATGGTCACTTCGCCCAGGCCCACAGAGGAGATCTGGAGGCCGTGAGAGCACATCTCAGAATTGTTCTCTGGGGTCAGGGAACTGGGGCATTTATACTTCCACACAGGGCAGTCCCAAGGGTACATAAAATTTCAGGAACCTCTGGTTCGCTACCTCTCAGGAAATGAGGACCGTTTTCCTTACAGACAAAATGTTGGCTGTGGGGGGCTAGTGTGCTCTATGGTAAAGGGACCCAAGGGCATGTAGGCAGAGCCCGAGAACATCTGCTCCAGGAGCAGATGGTTTTCCATATAAATATTAAATAATTCCTAACCCATGTTTTCAAACTGAGGGTTAGGAATTAGAGAATTGTCGCAACAAGGCTAACCAACAAGCTTTGTTCTTCATTAATAATAATCCTGCATATATTCCATTTATTTTATTTATTTTTATTATTTTTTATTATTATATATGCCTATAGCACCTGGTCTTCCTAGGTGGTCTCCCATCCAAGTACTAACCAGGCCCGACCCTGCTTAGCTTCCAAGATCTGATATCGGGCTTGTTCAGGGTGGCATGACCGTAGACTGTGGACTGTGGCTCCACTGGGGCACAAACCCAGGACCTTCTGCATGTAAAGCAGACGTGCTAACCACTACACTATGGAACCATGCCTTTCATTTATTTTAAAAATTCACATAGGTGCTATCGTGGTTGACAAAATCCAAGTCCACTTAAAAAGTGCTATTGAATTAATAACAACTTTTTCTTTTTAGTGATTAGGAATGTGAAAGGCATAACTCTTACCATTTGGAAAACCTTGAAATTTTCTGGTATTGTTCAAGTATCCTCAAGCTCAAAAATATGGGTGCCCTGATATAAATCTTCGTAAATTCTTTATCATTAAAGTATAACATTTTTTTCAGAACTGAGATAGAAAAAAATTGATTTGAAAGAAGCAATATAATGTTTTTTATAGTAAATAGTTATTCAAGTTGGATGAAGCATAGTGAGAAATTTTCCTGGGTCTTGAGACAAGAGCCTTGGTTCTACACAAGTCACACCCCCAATTTCTATGTATTTCTTGAATAACATATTATTTTCCTGCTTTGAGCCATGGATACCAGGGAAAAGGCAGCTGTAAGACATTGTAGTGAACATAATACATTGTCACTATAAAAAGTGTTTGCTATTATAAAACATTGTTTTTCACTTCATTTCACATAATCATAACCCATTAGGCATTTCTGTCTTTGACCTTCAATAAATATCTGAGGACACAAAACTACATATGATATAATGGATTTCTCCACTTCCAATTTGTTGTAGAGAAAAAAAACTTCACTTAGGTTCTTTGATTCTCATTTCTATTTATTTATTTTTAGTGAGGTTACCCTTTTCAAGTACATACTATTTTTATATCCATATCCTAATTCTGTCAAGTTCAATGTAAATGATTACACAAATGTAGTATTTAACACATGATTTCTTAGCAACTGGCCAAACTATTAGCATTTCATGGGACTTTTCCTTCTCTCTGTGTACAGTGTAGGGAGATGATACCACAAATATTTTCAATCCTCTCTAAAATAAAAGCCAACTTACTCTCATTCCCAACTTAGCATCTCTTACTTTTGAATTGACTTCTTTTACTGCAATTAAAAGTACTACTTTTGTCCTCTTTTACATCATGGTTTATTAACATATCTATTTTAGGCTTAAGCAGTAGTTTTCAACCAGGGATGATTCTGCAGGAAACATTTGGCTATATCTGTGACATTTTTAGTTATCACGACTTGGGGGAATGGGCACCTAGGGGGTAGAGATCAGGGATGCTGCTAAACATTCTACAATGCATAGGACAGCCACCCACAACAAAGAATTATCCAGCCCCGAATGTCAATAGTGCCAAGTATGAGAAACCCTGAGCCATATTAAGATCTTGCCTCCATCTTTTTGAATAGATGGATGTGTGCAATAGTTTATAAGCTTCAGAAGCATTCAGTAATTAAAATCAGTCTTTAGGTTTCCATGCAGTGATGAGCAAATACGCTCAAATCAGATCAGTAGGGCTTGGCTCCTTCAACCTTCTACCCTGCTTAGAGGTCTGATAATAAGCCTAAATTTTAGGGCTCTGTATGCTTAACAACCTGTGCTGCTAGTGGGGTCAGAGTAAGGTGACTGAGCCTCTCATCACTTCTTCCAGTAGATGATTATGAAGAAAGGCCTCTGCATGAACTCAAAATTTCAGCTGCCTCCCAGAACAAGTTGTCTGTGTTCAGGAAACATCTCTTGATTCAAGCCTCCAGAAACTGATTATGCTTAACCCAGACGTGCTCTTTGCAGAACAAGCCTTCCCTGGCAGATAAAAGCCATGAAATTTCATAAGTACTGTAAAGTGCTAAAAATTTGGATGGCAAATGCACAAAAACTGCCATCAATATCCTCAAGCTTAGAACTGCTATTAATATCAGGCGTAAATACTATGACTTTATTTCTTAAACTACGTAGATAGTGCTTAAATGTATGGATTTATTATGACATTTGGCATATTTTATTTATAGCATAAGAAAGGTGAAACATTCTGCAGCATTGCATGTTAAGATTAGGATTTATTGTCCAGGAATCCTTGAACAATTTTATCAAAAGCCCATTTCTAGGTGGTGTTTTTCTGCAATAAATCATACAGAAAGAATCTATCAGTGGACACCAGGAAGAGATAAATGAGTGTAGAGGAAAGAGGGTCATCACAGATTTTTTTCTGTATCATGACCTGTCATTGGCAGAAATCCATTTATTATGGTTCACAGATGATTTTTTTACCTACTCGCTGTGTTTTCTGTTTGGGGTGTTAGCTAAGATAAAATGAAAACCTGGCAAAACGTAAGCTATCAAAATCCATGAAGACAGACATAAAGATCATGAGACACAAAGAATATCGATTTTTTTCTCCTCCCATGTAGCTGTAACTTTTTGAAATATCTTTTTAAAATGTAAATACTTTAATTATTAAAGTAACTGCTCCACTTAGGTACTACAATTAATGGAAAAGCAGATTCCATTGCCGACTAGAATTTTGCCCCAGAACGTTCTTTTAATAGAAAAGCAGAAGGGATATCTAATCGTTGTTGAGTAGTTGTCATGCACCCCATGGGTGAGTTTTCTGTCCTTCTTTTCACATACCCTACCTTATTGAATCTGTCTTCAGGACTCTGCATTTGGAACAAGATCAGATGCATGAAGAAATACATGCCAAATGCCAGGCTAAATATGAGAATAATCTTTGTGAGGTTGCCACCACAACTGCAATTGCATTTACATTTGACTGAGAGAATTAAATAAAATATAGTATTTCAGGTTTCCTTTCTTATATATGTTAATTTTTGTGCTGTCTTTCCCCCTCAAGTTATCTAGGCTAAGAGAAAACTTGCAAAAATATGCTTCCAGCTTTTTAAAAAGAAACACTAGTGAGTATACATCGAAGGCTGTATTTCTACAAGAATCCTTAAAACAGGTTTGTTTTTGAAGGAAGCTGAGGGCTTCCCATCTCTGCATGCTCTGGGATGTATCTCTGTATGATATTATAGTGTCACTCACACATCCCTCCCAAATGGACACCAGCTTTAAACATAATATAGATGAGCAATAGAGAAAATGTTAGTGCATGATAGCTTTTCCAGTGTGTGACTCAAAAGCTCAGTCATCAAAGTAAATAATATTTTAAGGACACCTTTAAGGATTAGAATTACTACAAAACTCCATGAGGAGTAAAATATCAATATTTTAAATAAAGACAAGTTCAGCATTATTGATTATCGATTTTCCTTTTGCTCCAATGTGGCTCAGTATGGCACAGCACAGTATCCACTGAAGTAAGTAGAAAAGAAAATTTTAAAAAGCCATATTTTTCTAGTTTTATTGAGAAATAATTGACATCACTGTAAAAATTTAAGGAAGACAGCATGATGGTTTGATTTACATATGATTATTGCAATAGGTTCAGGTAACATCTGTCTTCTCATGAAGATATACTCTAAAGAAAAAATTTAAAAAATCGTTTTCTCCTTGTGATAAGAATTCTTAGGATTTACTCTATTAACAACTTTTTATATATCATAGAGCTTTTTTTTTCTTTTTGGTCATCATTTGCTTGAAGTGGCTTGTACTATCTCTTCACTCTCAGGCTGTATTTGTCTTTGCAGGCAGCATATCATTAGATCTTGTTTTTTTTTTAAATCTATTCAGCCATTCTCTGTCATTTGATGAGAGAATTTAATTTGTTTACATTTAAAGTAATTTTTGATGAATGTGGACTTCTTATTATTATTTTGTTCATCATTTTTTGGTTGTTTTGTAGATCCATTGTTGTTTGCATTTTCCACTGGGCCTTTGTTCTTTTCCCTGTGTTTTGATGTCTTTTGGTATCACTATGCTCTGACTCCTTTATCATGTTCTTTTGTGTAATTATATAGATTTTCCCTTGTGGTTACCATGAGGTGTACATAAAGTACCTTAAAACCCCCTATTTTAAGCTGATAACAACTTCAATAGAACTTCAAAACTATATACTTTTACCTCTACTCTTCCTCACATTTTAGGTTATTAGTGTTACAAATTACATATTTTTAATATTGAGTAACTAATGATAGATTATTGTAATTATGGTTATTTTTACTGTTTTTTTTTAAACTTTTATACTAGAGGTTTAAGTGAATTATGCACTACTATTACTCAATTACAAAATCTAACTTTGACTATATATTATCATTACCAGTGAGTTTGATGCTACCTTTTTACATTTTTATGACGTTAATTAGTGTCCTTTTACTTCCACTCAAATAAACTCCATTTAGCATGTCTTGTAAGGCAAGTCTAATGGTAATGAACTCCCTTAGCTTTTGTTTGGGAAAGGCTTTATCCTTCCTTCCTTCATTTCTGAAGGGCAGTTATGCTGGGTATACTACTTTTGGTTGACAGTTTTTTATTTCAATATTTTGAATATATCATCTCATTCTCTCCTGGCATGAAATTTTTCTGTTGAGAAATTTGCCGGTTGGCTTATGGTGTGTGTGTGTGTTGGGCAGGGAGAGATCCTTTGTATGTAACTTCTCTTTTTTCTCTTGCTGCTTTTAAAATTCTTTCTTCCTGACTTTTGACAATTTAATTATAATGTATCTGGGTATAGCTGTATTCTGGTTCAACCTGTTTAGAGTCCTTAGGACCTCATGGATCTGGATGTCCATTTTTCTCCTCAGGTTTGGAACATTTTCAGTAGTTATTGCTTTAAATATATTTTTTGCCCTTTTCTCTTTCTCTTCTCCTTCTGGAATTCCCATAATTTAAATTTTTTGTGTCCCATATATCTTACAGACTTTCTTCACATTTTTTTTGCTCCTCTGACTAGATAATTTCTGTTGTCCTATCCTTCATGCCACTGATTCTTTCCTCTGCGTGGTTGAGTCTGCTTTTGAAACTATTGAATTCTTCCGTTTAATTATTGTATTTTTTGATGATTTTTATTGTCTATTTTCTTATTTTACTTATGTACTGTTTCCTAATTTCTCTTAGTTGTCTGTGTGTTCTTGTAGTTCATTGATTGGTTAAGAAAATTATTCTGAATTTTTATCCGGTAGTTTATAGATCTCTGTTTCTTTAAGATAAGTTATTAGGCCTTATTAGTTTCCTTTGGTGGTGTCTTTGTGTGTGTGTGTGTGTGTGTGATCCTCAATTATTTATTTGGTACCTGTGTGTTTGAGTAATTGAGTTTCTCTTTCAAACTTTAGAGGTTTGCTTTGGCAGAGACAGATCTTCACCAGTAAGCTCAGTTTGGGTTTCTTGGTATATCTGCTGTTAATGTACTTGGGCAGGTAGGAGCTGCTAGTATGGTCTATTTTTGGTCAAGGCAACTGTTTGAGCTCTGAGATTGGGGATAGGGTTGTGTGACACTGGCCGAGAACATTGAGTAGGACTGCTGGCTTGGTTCCCTACCCAAGTGAGACTGTAGGATAGATTTCATGGTTGCCTGAGTTCTCTGGTCAGGCTTGCTAGATAGTCAAGACTGGGTACTATATTCATTTGTAGATGAGGCTATGAATTAGAGGCCCTGCTTTGTCAGAGCAGCAGGATGGGACCCAGGACTCATTTTGGGGGGACCTGAATCAGGCCAGAGTATGTACTGAATTCCCTGGTCATTGGAGACCTCCAGTTTTGCTGTGTAGATGGGGAAAGACACAGGGTGTGCTCTCTGTTCAAGTGCCACTGTAAGCAAGGCTGTTGGATGGGCTGCATAGTTTTTCCATGTGCTCTAGTTAGGTTCCCTGGTCAGGCAGGCTGGAGGCTGTATTCAGTAATGAGCAGGACTACAAATTAGTTTCCCTGCCCGAGCGCAGTGGGAGAAGTAGCTCTGAGGCCAGTAAAGCTCTTTGTTTGTCGTCTTAACTCAAGCCAACCCATGCCCAAAATTCCATGGCCAAACAGGTCCACTGGCTTTGCTCTGCAAACTATCAGCTCTGTCTGTCCTTTTTTTTTTTTTTTTTTGCTTGAGCCAAAAAGCTTCTAGTTTTTACCAGCCCTCCTGGTCAGATGGGGCCCAAAGCCACAGCAGGCAGAATGGAGCTATGTCTCAGCTCTTTTGCCTCAGAGGGCATGAGAGGGGCTACTCCAGGCAATTCTCAGTTTCTCCAATAGGCTCACTATTTGGGAGGGACCAGGAGTTACCTTTAGCCTTGTGTATGAATCAATCCCCCTGCCTGATATAGAATGAGAACCCTCCACTCCTGGAACTAGTTTTGTTCTGGGGGTGATCAGCTCTGCTCATCCACTTCTCCACTCGAGCATTGCTGGATTACACAGCTTCCAGGTATTCCTGTCAGCCATTCTGGTCACATGTGGCCTGGAGACACTCTCCACACTGGGTAGGGCTGTGACTCAGCTCCTTGCCTGGGCTTTTGCAAACAAGGCTCTAGGACTGGCAAAACTCCTCATTTGATATTTGAATCAAGCAGATCTGTACTCCACCAAGTTCCATTGTCAGAGTGTTCCACCGACTTGGTTCTGTAGATGAGCAAAGCTGCTGATTGGTATTACTACTTGGGCACTGCAAGTATGAACTTGATCTGCCAAGATCCAAGTGTTGGTTGTTGCAAGCCCATCCCCAATTTTTCATCACAGTCAGATTCCCAGTGGTTTTCCATGCAGTCTCCATGGGACAAGATCATAGTAGTCGCTTCCATAAAGCAACTCACAGTATGTGGGAGAGGGAAATGAGAACTAACTTGTTGTCTCCCACCCTGTTTTTTTTCCTCCCCACTAGAGGAGCCAGAGGCTCTAGGAGACCTCTTCATGGTGCTGCATTGGCCTGGAGTAGGGGCAGTGTGGTCAGTGTGTAGCTGCTTCTCTTACCCTTCTGCATCTGTCTTGGTCTCTGTGGTGCAGGAGGGTGCTTCAACCTCATCTCCATGTTCCAGGATACTCTCAGTGGTGTCTCATTCTTGAACAGTTTATTGTTCTTCTTGTGCTAGGAGGGAGGTCAGGAAGGACCTATGTCGCCATCTTGGTGATGTCGTGTGCTAGTTATTGTCTTTGTAACTTCAGTGGTTCCATTTTGACAAGCTGGACATCTTCTGGAAGCAGGAATTTATCACACATTGTTAATGGCGTACAGGTTGTATCTGGGAGCATCACAGAAAAGTTTATGGAGAGAGTCAATTCACAGGTTCTTGTCCTGGTCTACCACATATCAGCTGTGCGACCTTGGACAAATCATTTGACTTTTCTCATGGCAGTTTACTGATCCATAAAAGGATGTTGGAGAAAATAAAGGTTTTGTGATGTTTCTGGAACCTACCATATCAATGAGAGGCACCTATATTAAAATGGATAATGTGGTCATTGAATTGAATTTATTCAAGATTAATTTAAATTATTAATTATTTAGCTTATTTTCCTAATAAAAACATTTTCTCAGATCAGCTTCCGAATCCTTTTATCTGGATATCAGAAGGCTCTGAAATCAACTCTGAATGCCAGCAGTAAATTCCGTTCCACCTCTACCAAGATTATATCTGTCTTGAGGATCCATAAAAGCCTTCAGAGTTTATCAGTTCTATGCCTTTAATAAACATTGTGCTTGTTTTGATTCTTAAAATGTGGTGGGATATTAGATGACTAATTTTTTCCAGCCAAACAGTCTCTTCCTGTGGGGATGCAGGTAGAACTAAAACTGGGGAAAGGGATCAAAGACCTCAGTCATTTCAGTCAGTTTTGGAATGGAAAAGAAGATTGATAAAGACAGCAGTTTAAAGACACATATTTGTCTCAAACTTCTCTAATTGGCCATGTTAATCAAATGTTACCCTGATATTGGTAACTTGAAGTTTTATTTAAATTCTTTGCCCAAAATCCGTACCATTTTTTTCTTCAGCATACTAGAATACTTCACTTATAGCATCTTGGACACTCGTTTTTCTTCAAATGTTAGCCGATATCTTAAAAGAGGGAGTGTGCCCCGTCTGGGGGTGGGGGGTGACATTAATAGGGTATTTTTGAAAAGAGTACATAATTATGAGTGATAAATAATAGAAAACAGAAATATTTTATTCTTTTTTGAGAAGTGAAATAATCATACTTGAGGCATCTGTTGTGCTACTATCATAGAAGAAAATCTAATAGTTTGTGCATATGTGTGTGTGTGTATGTGTGTGTGTGTGTGTGTGTGAGAGAGAGAGAGAGAGAGGCCACACATGGGTATGTGACAATCTGAACTTACTTCTCCCTTCTTCCCCAGTGACCCTAGATCTGTGTCTGCTGTCCTTTGGTTTTGACCCCTGGTCCCCAACTACTTTCCTATAAGCCTTATCATCAGCATAGGTGTATCTGAAGCCTTTGTATGCTCAGTCTGAAAACCAAGTTAATAATGGAACTGATAATGCATGTACTGTTTGACTGTAGGGCCAATGGGAGGAATTTAACTACTTTACCTTTTAAAATAACTTAGTTCAATTCTTATAAAGAGAGTGACTGATAGAAACAGAGAAGACTGACTGGACTCTTAACCCATTGCAGGGTGTAAATTAAAGGCTGTCTTTGGAGTTTTAACTTAGTCTAGACATTTTACACAATTATTTTCTCAACAGGGTAGAAGAATAAAAAAGCTTGCTTCCTTTGCCACATTCTTTTTTTTTTTTTTCTTCCCCATCTCTGACATATCGGAGTGGTGAGGAGAAAGAGGGAAAGAAAGTGAGAGAGGGAGATACATTTCACTTCTTTAGTTTGGAGAATGAACTTGAAATGGAATGTTGGTTACATGGTTGCTTAAAGCATCCCTCATGTTAATTTATCCAGAAATTTCCAGTTGGCAATAAAACATTATGAATCTAGAGTCCCAAAAAATCCCCTTTGTTACCAAAGATAAGAAGTTGTGTCTTGGGAAGTGGCAATAACAAAAGGAATACTCTGTAAAAATGATGGTTTGATCATTCTGACCTATGAATTGTTTCTAAGATAAACAAAATTATAAGCAGAAGAGATATTGACATGGCCTGTTATATTTTCAGCTTCCTTGGCTGCCTTCTTGGGCCGATGTTTAAAGGATTAGAATGAAACTTACCTTCTGTGTGTTTTTGAAACTTCCCACTGATCAGCCTCGGAGAAAAATGCACTGGTGTATCATGTTTCTAACACTTAAAGATCTAATTGGGATATTGTTCTGTACATGCTGTTAGACACTGTAGTGACAAGAAGAGTCCTAGCCCACATTGGCTGGGAGCCAATACATACCTTCCCTGAACAAAGTGCAGGATAATTAAAGTGCAACTACCGAGAGAGCACCGCAGAGCGTGCACAAAAATAGCCATCAATAAAGTGCTGGAAAGCATGCTCCTTGGGAACCTCAGGGGCTCATTGCTACATTCACTTTCCTTTTCTTTTCAAATACAGTTCATCAGAGGTATTTTTCTCCTGCCTCTTGACTATTTTGTGAGAAGTTCTAAATTTAAAAAAATATATTAAACTAATATCCCTAACATCCCTCTCAATCATCTATGTGAAATTACCCGAAGAACACTGTTAGGAGATCAAACATATATGATTTCATAAAATGTAAGGGAGACGAGGCATTTTAGAAGCTTCATTTCAATTACAAATGGAGAATTAAGAACTAAATAAAATGCAGGGGGTATTTTTACATCAGTCACAATTCCTATTCAAACAGCCTATTTAAATGTGCACAGGCCTTTCACGCAGAGCCACTCAAATGCCCTTGCATAGCAGGTTCTGCAAGAAAAGCAGGAAGGGGTTGGGATTGTATAAGACTGCAACATGACCCTGGGTAAGCTCGCTTACCTTTCTAACATAACCATTTAAAAAATAGTTTTTCCATTCATTTTTTTAAGCCACAATTTCGTGCAAATCACCAAGCATTGGGAACCTCTGAGTAGCTGGTTCCTACAGTGAAACCTAAAGGATTTACACTGGAACTTCCCAACACCACTAAAGGGAACAATGCATATAAATCCCTTTCACAGTGATGAGGAAATGGGATCCTTAGAAAGCTCCTTCCCTATTCAATGAAACCTGCCAATTTTTTACTCTTAAAATATGATCTGTCCACAGGGCAACTTCAAAATGGTTTCTCCACATTTCTTTGGATCATGTATAAATCAAGTGCTGTTCAGCAGATACCACAAATAAATCATCCAGATTTTATTCCTTCTCTTTTTACAGAATGCATTTGCAAGATCAATTTCTGATTCCGAGGAACTCCCTTGACCAGGTAAAACTCTAGCTGGCTTGCTTTTTATTTTAGTTTGCCTTTTCCCGAATGATCCTCAGGAAACACGATGATAGCCTAAGTTCACTACACAGTCGTCTGGCAAGGTCAAATGGAGAGTTATAACAGATAGGCATCTATTTATTTATACACATTGCTGTGCTATGCTGAGTTAGCCTCAACATATTCAAGTTTTTAAATCATATAACTAGCTTTCAAATCAACTTCCTCAAGAAAGCAGAAGGATTTGAGTTAATAGATATTCCTATGGTTTTGTTTTTTGTTTTTTGTTTTTTTAATCTCTTTATAGGGTCACTTAATGACTGTTAAGATGCTTGATGCAGCCCCCCCAGTGGAAGACTGTCTGCAAAGCATAAAGAATGAGCTTCTCTCCTTCTGCCACAGCCTCTGCTGATTTACAACCACTTTGTGTTTGATGTTGGACAGGATAATTTCATCAGTCTCCAACCCTTGTGATCATGTCCCAAAATGACTCGTCAGGTGAAGCCCCTGCGGAAGATTGCTTGTCACCTGTAGGAAGTAGCTGTCTGCTGTGAGTACTCTTTCCTCATAAATGTAATCATCTGTTAGTTATTCATTGAGCTATACTTCATGGGCTCGATGGAGTGATGAGGGCAAGGGACCAACTCCTTACTGGGAAAATGCTTGGAAACAATGCTAGTGCCCCACTGTATTTTTCTTTCTTCTCTCTCTCATCTCTTTCTAATGTTGGGAGGAAGAGTATGTATCTGGGTTCATTTTTGAAGGTTATTATGAAAAATGTTTATTTAAGTACATTTAAGAATTTTTTTAATTTTTAAAAATTTTACAAATGAAGAAATAGACTTAGAGTTAGTAATGCCAAATGTCAGTTTATCAGATTGCCTGCTTTTCAACTCCTTGTTCCTAACCAGTCAGCAGTATTCCAGAATAAATCGGTATTTCAATAAGGCGACACAATTGCCTCTCCTACATTTTTAAGCCCAATCTAGAATGAAATAATTGATATATTTGGGCATCATGTTTAATTTAACCCAATGACTAATTAGCCACTTAATTCATTTATTTATTGACCCAATGTCTCTTAAGTTCCTGCTACATGCCAGACATTGGGGATAGGATGGTCAGCAGGAATGGCCCTTGCCCTCCTGGAGGACTTACCAGAGGGGTCAGGCTGTACTATAAATTATTCCAGTGACTATACGAGGACTGCCTATAAGAGCCTCAGAGGGGAAGTCAAAGACAATGAGCGTGTTTAGTCAGAGTGACTAAAGAAAGCCTGCAGAAGACAGGCTACTTGAGATGGACCATAGATGATATCTGCATCCCCAAATGGCACAGGGCCTCCCAGGGACCCAGTATGCACTAGAGCCATTTACACCACAGCCTGACTTGTCCCAAATCACTGAATGATTTCTCTTTGTTGTTATATCTTGGGGAATTTTGGCAAAAAGACTCCTGGGACCTGTGCAGAGGGGCTATCTTGGCATCTTGGGGAGAGGGAAGAGCAGAGCTTGGGATGGACAGTGAGCCTTGGGCTGCACCCAACAGCCCTGCCTATAGTTTTTGATCAGTCTCTACATCTCAGAAGGGAGTGGGCTGATCAGTGAGTGGTTTGAAGCTGTGGCCATGCTTAAAATTAGGATTCTTGGTGAGTTTGAAGCAAAATTTCAAACAGTCAAGTGGGTCCTTACCTAGTTGATTCAGGGTACAAAGAAGCATTCTGGATCTAGGCACAGTCCCAGGAGCAGATCCAAAATGCATTCAAGATGTTCTAGAAATCTTATTAGTTGCTATAGTGAGGGTTAGATCATGGTCTGGGAAGGGCTGAGCTTGTGGTTGGAAGATCCAAACATGGAAACTTCCAGAGACCTTATCTATTCCTATGCTTAAAATGAACTTTGCCAATGTACGTAAATTGATTCTTCTACCCTAATGAACTAGACCAGAATATCTTTTCCATTCATAGTTTTGTATTAATAATTGAATTTCTGGAGTACAAATTTGCTTGCAGATCAGCAAATGCACCCTTGTTGGGGCCTGTTCTCTGCCTGTAGCCCTGCATGCTGGAATTTTGCTCAAACTCGTATCTACAAAAAAAGTGAAAAGCGGCTGCTTTCTGATATTCTCTGGGGGAGGAAAGATCTTTTTTCATAAAACAATATAACCGCATCAATAAATGGTTATTAAACACCAAGGACATTCATTGTGTGCTAAAGGCATGGTGTCATAAAGGTCTGGAGACATAGATTTACCTCTGAATACTGCAGAGTAGGGAACTTACTAGAACTTTTTTTTCCCATATGGAACCTAAGTGCCTCTGTGTGATTCGATGTTGTCCACTTTGTAGTATAAGAACAGAAAGTAAATTAAGTAAATTACGTGTAATTATTGGGTTCTGAAGCATTGAAAATTGGTGCTTCTGTCACCAAAGACAGCAGTTTAATGAGAGAGAATGGCAAAGGGGTAAAAAAATTCCACTTATTTATGTTCATTAGAAATTGTCCAGTGGATTCACTTTTTATTAAAAAAAAAAAAAAAAAGTGTTCCCAAGCTGGAAGGTGTCATGTTCAGCTACGAAAAAAAGAAATTTATGATCAATTTAAAACACACAGCTCTGGGAAAAAGGTTTATTATAGATGTTGTGATGAGCGACTCCCAACCACAATGCTTCCAGTAGGCACTACTAGGCATAATGAGCCTACTAGTCTCATTGCCTAGAGGCAATGAGTGTTTCCCTTTAATGAGGTGGCATCTCTTTAACTAAACCATATCAAATGAAGATAGAAATGGAAAAACATGTCAGTGGCAATGAAGCAGCCTTTTGTCACATCACTGCTATGGGCCGTAATAAGCACAGGTAGAATGCTCGCGTCAGGGGTCATCTAAATGAAGCCCTGGAAGGCATAGCTTTGGCACAAGCCAAATCACGTACGCCAGAATTGCCTTCTGTAGTCGTGAGACAGGTAAACCTACCTGCTTCGGCTCCATATGGGGAGCATATGACTTTCCTGGAATATGGGAAGTGTCCCAACCTTCCCTTGAGGATGATGGGTTGGTCCACTGGGAAACGGTCTTATAGAAAACAAGTCTAATGTGTGCTGGTAAGTTAGGTGTGAAGCTCCGCAAGACATCGGGACACGGTCTGCAAAATAAACTAAATGTCAAGGGTTCATGGGAAATCATACTTTTATAATAAAACCATGATCCTTTTCTAAACAATTATAACTTAAATGCAGAGAAGAAAGTAATTTGGACACTCCCCCATTTACTACAAAAGGAAATGTAGGGCCTTTTTTACTCTTTAACAAAGCTCCATTGTTTTCTCATGATTTTGCTTTATGGGGTTTAAATTAAAGGGAAGCTACTCTATGGCAAAGCAAATCTTTGTTTTAAAACATTTAAGTAGCACCTATATTGGTTAACTCCCTTGAGGGCCAGTGCTTGTTCTGAGATGTATTTTTTTTTCATTGGAAATATTTTAAATCATCATCATGAAAAAGCAACTACAAGGCAAGAAGTAAACTACCATAATACCATATGACTTTATATAAAGAGTGTCCCAAAAGTCTTGGTGACATCCCCTCAGACATCCAATGTATATAATGAATTAACTTCTCTTTTAAAAATTTACAAGATGTGTACCATCCTTGGGACAAGAAAGAAAATGATCATTCAAACTATCTTGTAGCATCCCAGAGGAACTAAATTATCCCCAAATCTTCAAGGTCTAGTTGGCCCAATTGTTCTCCTGACTCTGAGATAAAGAAACTTTAAGTGAAAAATTGACTTCTTTGGTAAGGATTGTAACCTGGTACTTTCAAATTTATTTCATTAAGTTTACCACGTAATTATAATTGAAGAAAATACAGGGTTCATTTTTTAACCCATTATTACAAAATCCTTCACTTTAAAAGCTGTTATTAAAAAAAAAAAGAAAAAGTAGCCTCTCGGTAAAAACTGATTTGGAAAGCATTATAACATGTAGAACAGACATAGGACTTTTAAATTTACCGTGTTATAGGGATAACAAGTGAAGCTTTTAATCTTTTAAGTAATATTCTGGGTATCTTTATTTCCATTTCCATGAAATTTCATGAGGACATCAATATTAATATCATGGTGGCTTGGAGCCACTTTTTCAGCAATGTGTGAGCTGTTTATCTTTTTCCTTTTTGCTTTTTTATTTTGTAATGAAAAGGGTATTAAATGTAAAAAAAAATAATTTCAGTTTCTTAGATGTGTAAAAACATAAGCTCATTAGAATTAGCTTATCCCAAATTGTACACACTTTTTAGGGTAAGATTTAGTCCAAATGAGGGTGATAAGCACTAAGCTTCCATAAGCCCAAGATGTGGAAGCATAGACCAAAGCCTCAAGCAGAGTCTTATTAAAGAGATGAATATTAAACTAAGATTCAAATGATTAAGAGATAGCCAAAAGAACTGGGAGACAACATGTTCTAGGCAAACTGAATAGTGTGTGCCAGAGCCCAGAAGTGGGAATTAGCACAATTTATTAGGAGATTTGAAGTAACAGAGAAAGAGTGCTGGGAGAACAGCGAAGAAAAGACTGGAGGGATAAATGGCTCCGAATGTGGACTTTATTTCAGAGACAACCACAAAAGGATTTTAAGCATGGGATTGGCAAGATTAGATATGCATTTATTAAGATCAATTCTATAACTGCTCAAAGGATAAATTGTTGTAGGATATTTGGATAACCAGTCGAGGAACAATGCAAGATATTTGATTTAAAGCATAGATTAATGCAAAAGAAATACTATGAAAATTTAGACAGGATCCAGATCCTTGCCCCCAAACCATTTCTTACTTTGAAAATCTTTTGCTGGCTTGAGAGATTTTCCTATGCCCTACCTCCTCTAACTACTGCTTAAAAATTGAACATACTCACTTCAGCTTTAAGAATACATATAGGCTCAAAATGAAGGAATGAAAAAATACATTCTATGTAAGAGGAAACCAAAAAGGAGCAGGGAAGCTATACCTATATCAGACAAAATAGACTTTCACTATATGTAAGTAGAGTTTAACTAAAAGCTATACAAGTGTTATTATTATATAATGACCAATGTAACAACCATAAATATATATGCACACATCAGAGCACACAAATGTATTAAGCAAATACTAACAAATCTGAAGGAAGAAATAGATAATGTTATGCTAATAGTAAGGGACTTCAGTATCCTACTTTCAACAATGAATAGATCATCCAGACAGAAAATCAATAAGTAAATTTTGGTCTTGAACTACACTTTAGATCAAATAAACCTAACAGATATATTAGAACATTCCATCCAATAGTAGCAGAATACACATTCTCCGCAAGTGCACATGGAATGTTCTCCAGGACAAATCATATGAAAGGTTACAAGTCTTGACAAGTTTAAAAACAATGAAATCATACCAAGTATCTTTTATGACCACAATTCTATGAAACTAGAAATCAATAACAAGAGAAAAATTGGAAAATTTCACAAATATGTGAAAACTAGACAACATATTTCTGAACAACCAATAGGCCAAAGAAGAAATTGAAAGAGAAATAAAAGAAAATATCTTGAAACAAATGAAAATGGAAACACAATATACCAAAATCTATGGTATACAGCAAAATTAGTTCTAAGAGGGGAGTTTATAGAGATAAATGGCAAGATGGGGAGGAAAAATGATCTCAAATAAGCAACCTAATTTTATTCCTTAAGAAAATAAAAACAAACAAACAACAACAACAAAAAAAAAAAAACAAATTAAGCCCAAAGTTAGCAGAAAGAAGGAAGTAGCAAAGATCAGAGCAGAAATAAATGAAATAGAGACCGCAGAAACAATATAAAAGATCAATGAAAGTAAGAGCTGTTTTTTTTTTCTTTTAAGATAAATAAAATTGACAAACCCTTAGCTGGACTAGGTAAAAAGAAAGGAGGAGACTCAGATAAATAAAATCTGAAATTAAAGGGACAATATAATTGATACTACAGAAGTGCAAGGATTCAGGGGGCTACTGTGAACAGTTATACACCAACAGATTGGATAACCTAGAATAATAGATAAATTCCTAGACATATACAACCTACCAAGCCTAAATTATGAAGAAAAAGGAAATCTGAACAGACCAATAATGAGTAAAGAGACTGAGTCAGTAATGAAAAACCTCCTGACAAAATCTCAGATGGGTTTCCCTGGTGAATTCTACCAAACAATTAAAGAAGAATTAACAGTGATCCTTCTCAAATACTTCCAAATAATTGGACAGAAAGGAACACTCTCAAACTCACTATATGACGTCAGTTTTATCTTGATACTAAAACCAGATAAGGACACATGAAGAAAAGAAAACTACAGGCCAATATCCCTGATGAATATAGATGTAAAAATTCTCAGCAAAACATTAATAAACCAAAGTCAACAGCACATTAAAAGGATCATACATCATGATCAAGTGGGATTTATCCTTAGGATGCAAGGATTGTTCAACATACATAAGTCAATAAATATGATATATATATAAATAGACTGAAAAATAGAAGTCATATGATCTATTGAGATGTCATTTAACAAAATATAACATACTTTTATGATAAAAACTCTTAAAAACTTGGGTAGAGAAGGAACATACTTTAACATAAAAAATGTCATATGTGGCAAGCTCACAGCTAATATACTCAATGAAGAAAGGTTGAAATCTTTTATTCTAAGATCAGGAACAAGACAAGGGTACCACTCACTATTCCTATTCAACATAGTACTGGAAGTTCTGGCCAGAGTAATTTGGCAAGAAAAAGAAATAAAAGAAAGACATTCATATCAGAAAGGAAGAAGTAAGATTGTCTCTGTAGATGATACAGTCAAATATAAAGAAAATCTTAAAGATTCTACCAGAAAACTGTTAGAACTAATTTAAAAGTTTAGTAAAGTTGCAGGATACAAAAGTACCATACAGAAATCAGTTGCATTTTTAGACACTAACAACAAACTCTCTGAAAAAGGAAGTAAAGAGAACAATTCCATTTGCAATAGCAACAAGGACAATAAAATACTTAGGAATATATTTAACCAAAGAGGTGAAAGACCCGTACACTACAAAACATTGATAAAAGAAACTGAAAAAAGACTCAAATAAATAGAAAGAATTCTGTGTTCATGGATCAGAAGAATTAATATTGTTAAAATGTCCATACTGTACATAGCTACCTATAGATTCAGTGCAATCTCTATCAAAATTCCATTGACGTTTTTCACAGAAATAGAAAAAATCAGTCCTAAGATTCATATGGAACCACAAAAGACCTCGAATAGCCAAATCAGTCCTAAGAAAAAAGAACAAAGTTAAAGACATCACACTTCTTGATTCCAAACTATTTTACAAAGTTATAGGAATCAAAATGGTATCGTACTGTCATAAAAATAGACCAATAGAAGAGAATTGAGAGCCCAGAAATAAATCCTCCTAAATATGATTAATTAATATTTGACAAAGGAGCCAAGAATATTCAGTGGGGAAAAGATAGTCTCTTCAATAAATTGTGTTGGGAAATGTTGAGAATCACATGCAGAAGAATAAAATTGAACCTCTATTTTACCCCACTAAAACAACTCAAATGGATTAAAGATTTAAGCATATGATCTGAAACCATAAAATTCCTAGAAAAAAATATAAGGGAAATTATCCTTGATATTGGTCTTGGCAACAATTATTTAGGATATGAAACCAAAAAATATAAGCAGTAAAAGCAAAGATAAACAAACGAGACTGCATAAAACTAAAAAGCTTCTGCACAGCAAAGGAAACCATCAACAAAATGAAAAGGCAGCCTACAGCATGGGAGAAAATATTTTCAAACTATCATCTATCTGATCAGGGGTTAATACCCAAAATATATAAGGAACACATACAACACAAACAAACAAACAAAAACCCCCAAAATTCTGATTTTAAAGAGTGGGCGGAGGACCTGAACAGACATTTCTTCAAAGAAGACATACACATGTCCAACAGGCACATGAAAAGATGCTCAACATCATTAACCATCAGGGAAATGCAAATTAAAACCTCAGATATCACCTCACACCAGTCAAAATGACTATTATAAAAAAAGACAAGTGATAACAAATGTTGGCGAAGACGTTGAGAAATGTAAATGGGTATAGCCACTATAAAAAACAGTGTGGAGGATCCTCAAAAAATTCAAATAGAACAACCATATGATCCAGTAGTCCCACTTCAGGTTATATATTCACAGGAAATGAAATTGAGATCTTGAAGAGATATCTGCACTTCGTTGTAGCATTATTCGCAATAGCTAAGACCTAGAAACAACTTAAATGTCCATCTACACAGGAATAGATAAAGATGTGAGATTGTGCATGTGTGTATGTGTGTGTATACACAATGGAATATTATTCAGCCATGAGAAAGAAGGAAATCCTACCATTTGTGACAACATGGATGGACCTTGAAGCAGTCTCCTAAATGCATCTGTCACTGTCTGGTAGCACTTCTATGTATTGTCTAAAAATGCTGAACTCATAGAAACAGAGTAGAATGGTCTTCGCTAAGGGCTGGGGCGGGATGGTGGGGGTGTTGAGAAATGGGGAGATGTCTGTCAAAGGGTTCAAACTTTCATTTTTAGGATGAAAAAGTTCTGGTGACATTATGTACAGTGTGGTGACTGTAGTTAACAATACCGTATTATATACCTGAAAGTTGCCAAGAGAGTAAATCTTAAATGTTCTCACCGCAAAAAAGAAATAGCAATTATATGAGGTGATGAGTTATTAACTAACCCTACTATGATAATCATTTTGCAATATGTAAGTCTATCAAATCATCGTGGTGTACACCTTAATCTTATATAATATTATACATCAATTATATCTCATAAAACTGGAAATTTTTAAAAATAAAAATAAAAAATAGCTTTTTAATGATAATAAGAATTGGAAAATTTAATATAAAATTTTTTTTTTGAAAACTAAAAGCAACAAAAAACAAACCAGTACAAAGGAATCAACCTGCCATTTCAGAAGCAGTGCATTAATGGGTAGTTGAGGGCTGGAACGGGAAAGGCCACAACTGCTGGCCTCTGAAGTGTGATTGCTATTTTAACTGCACTTGAAGAAGTAAACCTGAAAAGGACAGATTTCCATCTGAAGTTCCTTTGCCTGTCCCTCGGCTGTTGTATGTACAATATATTTTCAGTGCATCTCTCACTTAAATATGCACACTGGGATCTTATTATCCCCTATTTTCCTACTTGTTATGATTGCTTTATTTATTTAATCTTATTACATGATGTGGCTTTCTATATGTCACCTCAACTCCTTTTAAAAATAAGTCAATATACAAATAAATAAACCAATAAAATAGAAATAATTTCAGACATATATTTATTATGACATTTAGAAACAAAAGATGTTAAGACAGAGAATTGTATTCTTGTTTATTTTATTTCTGAATTCCTGCTCTTAAGAATAATCATCTGAAAACCAAAATACAGAGTATAGCCCTGTTAGTGTTGCCGTAGGAAATACAGGAAGCTTTTAGTCGATAGGCAGGCACTGTGCCAATCCAGTTTGGTCTGGGACTGTTTGGAATTTAATTCCCAAGTTTAGGTGGTGACCAGAAGGGACATATGTCCGAAAACAAAGGAAATGGGGGTTGGGGGAAGCATGCTATCAACATTTTAAACTGACTTCAGGAGTTATGGTCACCAAGAAAGGGGAACTGAAGACTTGGATCTTCTTAGCAGCTCACACAGCCCATGCGACAGTTCCTTCCCTTTCCATGACTCCACCCTCCAAAGGTGCAGGCTGGTTTCCGTGACCCTCCTCGAACTCTCTCTACTTCCAGTATATCTTTCATTGCATTTGCCACGGGGATTACAATGATTTATGTGCCTCCTCCCGACACGTCAGCTTTTCCTGAGTGTGTGTGTTTTTTACTCAGCTCTGTATACCCCGTGCAGTTGCTGGCACACAGTTGGTGCTTAATAAAAAGAGGTTGAATAAATGTACGAGAGTGAAACCGCTTTCTTTGCTTCAATTTCATTTACGATATAAAGGAAGTGACCCAGCTAATCCTAAATCTCCTTTGATTCTTGCATAAAAGGCACCTAGACCTTTCTAGATCATAACACAATCAGTCCTTAAAACATTTTCTTAAAGTTATAAACCGTGAGAATTGTCAGTCTTCATTTTGAGTGTTGAGACATCTAACAGGTAGTTAGGTAACTTTAATCTGAGAGTGAGCACCTGGGGAAGGATAAAAAAGTGGACATAGCCCTTTATACTCTCAGGAGATATCAGTGTTTCCTGTTTGTCCTTGTATTTCATTATACCTTTGAAAAAAATATTAATGAGAGAAAGAGGCTGGCACTTGGAAAGGAGAAGAGGCCAGAGTGGAGCAAGAAGGATCAGAAGCAACCGGAGAGAAGAGTGGACCTAAGTCCTGTCTAAGAAAAGAGAACTGGCCAAGGACAGGGCTTTGAAAACTGGGGGAGGCTGTATGATGCATTTAACCTATACTTTTACTCGGAGAGTAAATTCAGAAAATGTCTGAAGCTTCTTGCCTTTTTGTCGCTAATACCTTCTTGGAGCTGCTTCAAAATGAGAGTTTTAACAGAAGCACTTTAAAAAAGATCGAGACAAAAATGTAATAATTGCACACTCAGGCTTGTAATTTCAGAAATTCATGATGTTAAGGGCTCCAAACATGCTACTTCAAATTTGGATTCCTTTTCACTCTACATGAAAGACTAGTCTAGTCAGATTGGAGCTGATCGCTATTTTTGAGTCAGACCAGTAAATAATTGGAGTTCATTGTTAGAGTGGGAAAACTGTGCTTTTTCCATAATTCAAAAATAATTGAAAGAATATAACTCAGCAATTTTGAAATAATGAATTTTTTTTTTAGATAATGGTTAAGTTCAGTCCAATCTTAGAAAATTCCAACCCTGAAGGATTTTTTTGGAGAAAATAAAGAGAAAGGAATCGATGAGCAAAAATGGCATGTTAGAGCAAAACCCATCGTTTTTAGCTGTTATATGTTGCATTCCCTAAAGGAATAGAGAATAAATTTTTGTATTCTATATTCCATATTTTAACAAGTCAAAAAAAAATGTACTCTCATGAGTCAAAAGGGGTCACCAATGAATTGTGTTGTTTAATTGTTTAGAGTAGATATGAAGTGTATTTGGAGGGGGTGCAAGGGGCTATATTCCTCCTGAGGCACCAAGGACATTTACTTTCCTGTATTTTACAAGTGCATAAAGCATAGTGTGTGCAGGCTCTTACTTTCTCTTTGAGAAAAAGAAGGGAAAGGGAATACAAAAAAAAAAAAAAAATCATCTGGATGGTAAATAGAAGAGGCACTTGTGCAGTCCTGGCCTCCTGTCATTGTCTCCATTGTGCGTGGTGTCAGAGCCATCACATTAGGTTGCCACCACAGGGTGCATGCAAATGGGAGAGGGAGTGAGGCAGGCAGTGCTGAGCAGCCACCACCTGCACATTTCAGATTGTTGGCAGGTACATTGCAGTGGACTAAAACAGAATAATTACTAGAGATAGAGTTGGCAAGTATAGTATACGGGAAAGGCATTCAATTGCACACGAATATGATAGGTGAACTATAAAAAAAATGGTGGGGAGGGAAAGGGAAAAATTCCCTATTAAACACCAGACAGCTGGCAATTCCAATCTTCCATTTGGTTTTCTGTGAAATAAGAAAAGCTGACCTATGAAGTCAGATGCTAGCAGATTTTAGACCATTTATTTATGCAGGAGTAAAGAACAAAATCGGGGCCTTGAGAGGGCCTCCCTGAGCACCCAACAGAGTAAGCCCTCGGGTCCAGGGACGTGTAGGGAAATATGCGATCGGCACGCAGTGCACGAGGAAAGGCAGAGTAGACCATTTCTTTGTAAACACTGGGGTGCTTATTTTATCTATCACACATACGGCACTCTAGGCTAGCCACTGTTCTAAGTACTGTATATTTATTATCTCCTTTAATTCTCAGAGCGACCTTATCACTGTTCTTCTAATCATTTCCATTTTATATGCAGAGTAGGAAACTGAGTTGCGGAAAGTTAAATGATTGGCTGAGACTGTTTCGTTTTTAAGTGGCAAGGTAGAGAATTCAGTTCAGGTCACCTAGCTTCCCGGTCTACAGTCTGACACATCAGGTTGAGCTGTCTCCTAATGAGGATGTTCAGGGACATTAAATAGGAAGTTGTCAAAGATTTACATAAAACAAAGACAAAATGACCATTTCGTGCAAGTTATCTAGACTATTCAAAGTGAACAGCGCTGTCTCTCTGACTGTGTAATTATTTACATAAATTGTTTTTTTCTTTGTAAATTTCTGACAGCAATCCCCTTTATCAGAGTTTTGCCAATGAAATGGCTAAAACGTTATGACTCCTCCTTTAAAAAGCTAAAAATATGTAAATATGTGTGTTATATACTTTTCCCAAATTGCAGTTATGTGTTGGGCTGGGAGGATCTGCCTCAAGGATGTAGTCCACTTGGCCACTCATTGGATCATTGGTATCTATCTCATTTTTTTAAAATCATTCGAGCCATTTCTCTTAAGAGTAGCACTTCAATGTTACCCACCCAGAGTCCATACTCCTCTATCTGCCTAACACGACTTCCCAGGTTTTTTTTCAGATTTTTACTCCCAAATTAGGACACTGCTTTCCCCTGGCAATCATTATTAATCCATGAATAGGCATGTGACTTGTCACCCTAATTAGGTTGAAGGAAAGACTATTTCATGGCTTCTTCCCTATGTTCTTTCTCTCTCTCTCTCTCTCTCTCTCTCTCTCTCTCTCTCTCCCTTTCTCTCTCTCTCTCTCTCTCTTTCTCTCCCTCTCCCTCCCTCCCTCTCCTCCCTCTTTCTCTCTCTCCCTGGCAGCCATCTTGCATCATCTGTAAGAGAAATCAGCTGAGAGCAAAGTCTGAGAATTGCAAATGGGAGAGAAAGTGAACTCGGTTGTTGATGGCAGCATTGGGTAGCTGATTGTAATGGGCCTGGAACTTACTCTACCTTTGAAGTTCTTTTCTTGTGAGACACATTTTCCTGCGACTTGTGGCCAAAAAGCATCCCAAGTAATGCAAACCCTAACACCTACACTTCTAAGTTGAACAATTTCTTACAAGTTTGATCTAGGCCCTTAGCAGCATTGACACCGATCTCTAAATACTTCTGCATCTAGATTTTTACCTGTGAGCCCCTTCGAATCTTGAAGCCTCTTAGAGGCTGTCTGAAGTCTTGAGCCAGTCAAGCTCTGAGACTCTCTTAAGGTACACTGACAATAGCGATATCATGGAAAGGAGTGTGACAGGAAGTTGGCATGGCAGGGATCAAATGGGTAACAGAAATTTGTTAGAAAAAAGAATCTGTGTCTTTCTACTGGAGGTGTTATTTTTCCCTTCTGTGGTAGGACCAAAAAAAAGCGAGTATTTTAAGTAAGAACAGTAAAATCAAGTACTGACTCCATCATTCATTAAGTGTATAACCTCAAGCAAGTTACTTAGCCTCACTAAATCTAAGTTTCCTTACCTGCAAAAAGAGTATTAATAATCCTATTATCTCTAACCTTGTAAGGATTACAAATAATATAGAGTAAATAACATATGCTATGTCCAAAAATGGCAAGTATTATGATCTTGATTCTACATCACTGTTATCCAGGACTCTCATGTATTCAACTAATAACAATTGAATATCTACTACATTTTCAGTTATGGTCATGGGCACCATGCTTGATGACACTTTTATTGCACATCACTGTTTTTTATAAGGGAAGTATTCCTGTATATATTGTGAACAATTGTGTACGTGCTTCTATTTTCTAAATCTTTCAAGACTAGTTCTCCTCTTTTTCCAGCCTTATTATGACTTACTCAAGTGTAGTTTGTCTCTAAAATGTACAGAAGCAATGACTTCCTTTTAAAAAGATCACACTGTTGTATCCTTCCAATTCAAACTTTATGATCTACTTTATTAGGGAAAGGATATTCTAAAGTTTAAAATGAATAACCAGAGCTCTATGTGGGAAGAAGGAGAAATGAGGAAAAGTCTATTCCCTTCTCCCTTGTAAAAATATGAGTTGAGTTGATTATCCTGATTCTTTATATTAAAGTTAACTCTTATCCCAGATATAAGGAGCCCATTTCTCCTCGTACCAGAAGAAGCCACACCTTCTGTCCTTCAGGATGTTTCTATCTCTGGACAACTCTCAGAATTCCTGACAGGCACTGTAAGGAAATTGATACATTCATTTACATGTGATGGGACCAGAAATGACCATCAAAGAGTAAAAATACCTCTGAGACAAGAATTCACAGACATGGGTTAGTGATTCCAGCCCACATGGAGATTCATCCTTCAGCTTTACAGGAAAGGTCATGATTGATGGAGGAAAGAGTAGCTTATCTTTTCTTGATCTCGAGCTTTAAAGGAAGAGCAATACCCCTGAGCCCATTCTGTTGGTGGAAATAATAATTATTAAAAATATTTCCCCAGGGAATGGGGATCTCTAAGTTTCGGGACCACAGAGTTCTTTGCCCCTCTCTACTTTGCTCTTATTTTCCTTCCATTGCCAACCCTAGAATTCTTAGTGCTACTTTGTTAAAGGACTTTGCAAGTCCTCTTTCCACATGGATGACCTCACAGAATTTTTCTCATTTCCTTCCAACGGAACAGTTCTCCTTTGGAGGCTAATGGAATTGGGTATCATCAGAAAAGGTGGTAACATTAAAACTATCCCCATTTCTACTGTGTCTCCAATAAGGTCAAATTATATGTAAATTTAGCCAATATCTGCTCTGTGAGTTAAATAACTGACCAAGTATATCCAAACTATTTACCAGCATTGCAGAAAACAGCCTGCTTTGACTTTCTGAGGATTGTTACTATTTCTCTTCTACCTGACTAAACATTCTTACAGTCTTTTCCTAACAATGGATCGACTGATTCCTTTAAAAAAATTATCAAGGGGAAAATATTAAAAAACACAAACTCAACAAAGCTCCTATGTTCCTAGATGCATGAAGATTAGAAAGGAGTATATAATTTATGGTCTCTGACTTCATCAGAAGCAAGACATACTCCAGACAAAGAAAGTTAAATAGAAACGTAAGAGATTTGAGGAGATGAGAAAGGATGGCATTTTCCGAGACTTGAGAACTCTTGCTGTGAGACTCCTAGGTTGGAGTGATCAAGGAGGGAATCGTGAAAAGACTTTAACGCATAGATAGGGGATAAAGAATGACAAATCAGAGAAAGGGCACTCTAGGCAGAAGGGTGTCGATGAAGGTCCCAGGGTGAATTCCCAGCTTTACTGGACCAAAGAAAGGCTGAACTGGTATGCTGGAGCCAGTTAGTTGAACTCTGAGTGTGAAATTCGGGTGTTTAAGTTTTGCCTTGCAAGCATTGAGGAGATGTTGAAGACTGCACAGGTGAATGTTATGAAGATTCTGGAAGTTTATGACTAAATCTGGCAGGTATGGGAGGGAGGGATTGAAGGGGGAAGACAGGAAGTGATTGCAGAGGCCCCTGCATCCTAAATCAGGGCGGCAGTGGTAGGGAGACCACGAAGGGATGTAGCGAGATGCTGACAATCAAGTGTTGTTTTTCTTGTTGAGACTCACTGAAGGTTTCATATTTCTTTACAACATGTCATAGGAAAAAGTTATTGTCTTTAGCAAGTTCAAAATGTAGAACATGATATGATTTTGATTTTTAAAAAAGCATTTAAGAGTTATTTTAAAAGCTCATGAGCTATATATTCAGTATAAACCAGTGTTCATTCCCTTCATTGCATGTAATGTGGATAAGTAAAATAAGCACCCTGCATATGATTTGTGTATATCAATAACTGTATAAAGAAAACATATCTAAAAATTAATCAGGGTTCCTGATTATAAACTGTATGAATCACTAAGATAACATACTTAGAGTAGAATCTTCCACATCACAAATCTCCACGTACAGATATCAGCCTTTAAATTAAATGTCGTCACCAAATCAGATCATAAAATATCAGCCTAATTCTCTCCTTATAACTGAGAGAGTAACTAAGGAGAGAGAAATGATTTCTCATCTCCCTAACTTGCTTCTCCCTTCACCTATCTCCTGTTCATGCCAAAAGCCATATTTTTAGTTAGAGGGCAGCTGAATGAGACTTTCTTAATCTTTTATTTATTCTCACACCTATAAATTTGAATGAGATGAAAGCATATCGCAAGACAGCGTTGCTGCCAACTTTGTCCATCCCACTCGCTCCTCTCCCTTCTCCACGTCCTGACTGGGGTCACAAAACCCAAAGAAATGTGGAGGGAATCATCAACCTTGACCTAAGGGATAGAGTATAATGCGGGACTGTCCGTCCTTCCTCACTCACACCTGTCAACATCTCTCCCAGTGGACTGAGCTTCTTCCATCTGTAGAGAAAATTCATTTCAACCCTTTTTAAAAAAAATTTTAGCTATGTTCCCATGTTTAAGTCTTAGAGCTCAAACATGCTTTATAGGTAGGGAAATTATTAAACTGTTAGTTTCTTTAAGGCAGATATCATGTTTTGTTCATTTAAAAGTCCTTTGTCTTTGCTCCGTCTCCACAATGCCTACCTCAGACCTTAGCAAATAGCAGATACTCTATTAATATTTATTGACTTGAGTTACTGAATCATACTCTCTTAAAGATTGGATTGGAAATATATACATTGAAAAGATTAAGCAGGAGTCAAGATAATTTTAATCAATTATACCTTTTTGCTTTTGGGTTTAGTCAATAACCACTGTAAAGGCCCGTTTGGTTTAGTCAATAACCACTGTAAAGGTGTTTTAAACGGTGGCTGATGCTGATATATCCTTATATCCATTACCACACAGGTTTGTGGACCTGACAAAATGCAACAGCGGGTGAGTCCTTTATTGAAAGGCCCTCGGATGGTTAATTTTGTTTGCTGATGGCAGATACTGAAGCTACAGAAAAGCTGCTCTTGTTGTTCAAAGAGCCTTTTCAATTTTTAATTTGACATGGAGAGTTACATGGTCTACGATACATGCAGACCAGCAGTTATCTCTCATCATCAACTTTGGTTGGTTTCAACCCGTCTTGGCTGAAAGCAGCTCTATTGTAGGTACTTTTTCTGGCTCTAGCTTACATGTATGGTTCAATGACAAGATTCCTGATAAACTGGAACAGAGAATGAGGAAATGGGCTTTTAAATGATCAACTGATCATTCACTTCTTTATGTTTAGTTCTGTCTGACAGGCTTATTAAAGAGTCACACAAAGAAGACTTGGGATTTGTCTCCCAGGTTCTGGTCAAATGAGAATCATAGACTTTTAAAGCTAGAAGGCATCTGAACAATTATCTCCTCCAGCTTTGCAATTTTAATATAAAGAAGCTGATGTTCAGGGGATTAAACGACTCACCCAAGATCATGCGGCTCATGTTGGAGTCAGGGTTAGAAATCAGCTTGTTCATGGCTCTTATGTTGCTGACTCCTTTGCTGATTTTTTTTTTAACTAAAAGAGTTGACAATTTTATTTCCACATTTCACCATACAAATGAAAATTGTTTTGTTGTTGTTTTTTTTTGTCCCACTACTCCCCTCCAAAACTACTTTCTCTTTGATAGGAAGAAGGAGCGAGGCTTCCTTGTCATGCTGTTAGAAAACGTCCAGAGTCACAGCACCATAATCTCCTGGTGAAGTAGAACAAGTAACACAAAGCTGATAGAAAGAGGCTCCCCTCTCTCTTTATCTGTCTGGTTGAGTCATTCCTGGCCAATTGAGACCATCATGGGATGGGCATGAGGTCTCATCACTGGGGGTCCTGGCATCACTGGCACGTGGCCTCCCATAGGTGGCCTCGTTCCAGGAGCAGGTCCCACAGGCATCCTCCCAGGAGAAGGAGGGCCCATCATTGGCATCATAGGTGGGTCCTGCATTAGAATGCTAGCATCATACCAGGGCAAGAAGGACCCGGGAGACTGGGGGGAGGTGGAATCATTGCCCTTGCAGGAGGAGGAACAGAGAATGGAATGGGAGGCATCTTTCCTTGTTGAAATGCCACAGTTGTTTTCTCAATCAGGCTTTGAGCCTACTCTTCTATCCGTTTCTGATAGTAGACTTTCACATTCTCTTTGTGTCTCCTTCCATTGCAGTGTGTCTTTCTCACAGATGGAGGGTCATGGGTGAGGTATGTATCACAGTAGTCACAATAAAACTTGAGCATGTTGCTCTGAAGACCATTGGCCACTTTGTTCTTTTTGCTGATTTTTGTTAGGGATATCTAGGAGAAGAAAAAAAAAAACATACCTCAGTTTTTCATGGACTTTTTCTAAGAACACCATTCTTTGAGGGATTATTATGAGGTTTCTCGGTTTCCTTAGGTACGCCGCCATTTTAAATGGATTTTGTCCTGTAAAGAGCACTGGCTGTGAATTTGAGTTCAGTATATAAACCATTGCCGTAATTTATTGAGCACCTATTGTATGATAGGTATTGTGCGTATATTATTTTTTACTTTCATAATGAATCTGGAAGAAGATATCTTTTGTATATGGAGAAGCTGAGACTTAGGGAACATCTTTCCCAGTGTCAGGCAGGTACCCAAATCCAGTGTCTAATTGATTCCCAAATCCCTGCTCCTCCCTTATACCATGCTGCCGTTCTTACTGTGTGTCTTCAGGCGGGTTAATTAAAGTCTCTAAACCAGTTTCCTCAACTGTCAAATGGATGCAATAATATTCTTCCTAGCTTTGATGTAGGATGAAATGAGAAATAATGTTTCTAGAGTACCTGGCTTTGAACTCGACATAGAAGACACTCAACAAAAGTCAGTTTCATTCTACACCTATATCCCTCTCCCCTTTGAATTTTTCAGTAGGATTTATATCCTGGACTATATTGACTCATGTTGAAAAGAGAAAATGGAAATATTTCTGAGGTGTTAGACAAGGTCAGAAGTGGATTCAACATTCCAAGTGACAATCCCAAACTGTCAAAATAAGCTAATGGCAAAATGTAAATTGCATAGAATTGGGCTCTAAGCCTAATCCCTGTGAGTGAAGTAATTGAATCAACCACAGCCAGAGAAAGCATCAACTTGAATTCTGCATCCTGAATTTAAAATGCAGGTAGCGTTTCTACCAAAAAATAAAATAAAATAAAAATTTTTTAAAATGTGTTTATTATTCAGGTAAAATGTTAGTGGATTTTTTTCATGTCTCATTTATTGATCCTACCACATATGTTCTATACAAAGTGAAAAGATGTAGGCATATTCATTTAATAATTCCAAATAGGCATCTGAAATTATTTCGCCATCTCTTGAAGCAATGTACATTCTTTTGAACTATACTTCTGAAATTATAGTCTAAGAATAAATGTGATTCAGTTTACAAAAATTCAATTTGCATGCAATGCTTCAGAGATACATCTATTGTATTTAGCCAGGAACAGTTTTTACAGTTGATAGCAATCAAAGAGGTTTATATTAAGAGGGTAACAATGAAACAAAAATACAAATAAAAAGAATATCATGCTTGATTCAGCCCTGAAAAAGACATTGGAGGGACTGATAAGGAAAATTACAATGGTATAAAACAAGATCAGCAAGTTTTTAGATTTAGTAATTGACCTTAGGAAAAATCGTTACACAAGCTCCTGAATGAAAAGGTGTGTGTTAATGGCTGAAATCTGAGCAGATTGCTTCATCTAAACATTCCATCACACAAGAGAGAAAAGTGACTACCAAGCAGAAAGCAGCTCTGGTCTCGAATAGAAGTTGCAAGGTGGTGGGTTCCATTTATGATTATCATTTATTACTTTTTCTATTAGATAATTATTCAGTGAAAATGAAGAATAAGACCTAATCCGTGGTAGATGAAAGTTTGTCAAAGGGCTACTGAATGAGGATTTCACCCAAAACTTATGTGTACTGTTAGTGTTGTTGTGCTGGTTTTCTGCGGGTAAGACAAGATGGAGAAGACGGCCTCGCCACGTTGATGCTACAGTGTAACCTACCTAATGATCTTTCCACTGGGTATTGTTTTAGGGTCTGCCTAGCATCTTCTCCTGCAGCAAGAGATAAATGATAGCTGCATCGTGGTTGTTTTTTTTTTTTTTTTTAGGCGAAGCAACCCTTGGTTGACCTCACAGATCGCAAGGACCTTGTCAGCTTACAATCCCTTATTACTTTATTATTATTTTTTTTTTATGCCTATAGTACTTGGTCTTCCTAGGTGGTCTCCCATCCAAGTACTAACCAGGCCTGACCCTACTTAGCTTCCAAGATCAGATGGGATCAGGCTTGTTCAGGGTAGCATGGCCATAGACCGCATTGAGTATTTTTAAATAAATTTCCTATAAAATATTCCAAGACCCTGTGTACAAGTTACCAATCACGGAGTGAATCTTGGACAAGTCACTTGACTAATCATTAGAAAAAGAAGGTGTTCTGGGAAACTAAGTGATGTTCCAGTTTTGCTTAAAGAATAAGTTTCTGACTTAACGGACCTTCAAAAACTCTTGGTTGAATTAATCAGCACATATTCTCTAACTGAAAACATGTTTTCT
>NW_011888785.1:419581-425129 GCF_000151845.1 Pteropus vampyrus | reverse complement strand
TTTTGCTTAAAGAATAAGTTTCTGACTTAACGGACCTTCAAAAACTCTTGGTTGAATTAATCAGCACATATTCTCTAACTGAAAACATGTTTTCTTATTGTAGTAATTATTGCAATAATTCGGTTGGGCCGCTTATATACCACAGGGTCTGCCTTCATAAGGGCCCTCTCTGTGCAGTGAGCGGTGGTTCAGGATGGTCCAGCTGCCCCAGCTCAGGATCATGCTGGTGCTGCTGGGGGCAGCCTGGTCTCGGAGAGCTCGAGTTAGATCCTAATGGGAAGTCTAAGGCCTTTAACCTGAACGTCGCCTTCCTGGTACATCCGCACTCCCTCTCTTGCACTTTGCAAGGCAGTCCCATCTCTGCCACTCAGGAATGTCCTGGGCACTTTGGTTGACATCTCTGGAATGCTGCAGTCTTCCCTGGCCTGCCAGGGGAATGGCGATCCTGCCCCACACTACTATCACCCATCTAGGATTTGGGGCCCTGCTGGGGTTGTCCTGGCGGATTGAGGTCCGAAAGGAGCAAATAAGATTCCGGGGAACTGATAAATGCCGCTTGTGTTGGGAGTTCACTTTAATGCACCTCAGTGTGCCACGGGCCAGCTACATCATGTGTGGGGCCCAGTGGGAAATGAAAGTGGCACCTGTGTTCAAAAGTAGGGAGAAGTGCTGTTAAAGATACTAATATATAACTTTCTGCATTCTCCCAGAATCTCTTTTTAAACGTTTCATGGTGCTTTTACTTGCTGTTCAGTGGTGTGCCCCCCGGGGCCGGGAGATGCTCTGGGGAGAGTGCAGGCCCCAGGCACTGCGCCCTCCCGCTGCCGAGTCCCCTCCCACCAGCAGCCAGATCCACAGGCTGCAGCAGGCCAGGGAGGAGAAGTTCAGTCTCTCCTCCCAGTGGCCTGTTCCAGCCCATGGTGGATGGCGACACCCCAGGGACCGCAGCCTTCATGCCAGGATAGGCTGGGTACCTGGACGAGGCGTGGGTAAGAGGCGTGCCAGGTCAGAGCACCTGCCAAGTGCATGTGGTGCTGCTAGCGTGGGGCCCGGGCAGCGACCACCGTGCCCCCACCTGGTGGCCTCCTGGGGCACACAGAATCTGGTCCTGACCCTCCCCACAGCCACACCCAGTCCCAGCTTCCACGGCTGGGACAGGACAGTAGACATTGCTGGGAAACTGGAAAGGAAAGGTTAGGGAAGCCCCGGGCACTAGGGAGTAAAGGAACGGATGTCCAAGAACACTTCTCAGAGAGGATGGGAGGCAGCAGAAAGTCAAGGCACCACGTCCCCAACACATGCTCCTTTGTCCCATCAGCCTTCACTGGCAAAACACAACATCAAAGATAAGAAGAAATCTAAGACTACAACAGCAGAGCATCACATCCTAAGTGTAGGAGCTTCTTAAGCACAGGGTCCTGCATGGCTGCTCTGGGCTCAAGCCCATGAAGCCTCGGGTCCCGCGGGGAGCACAGCGTAGAGATGTGGGGGATGTCGTCTATACTGATTCCGCCCCTCTCTTTACAGACCCTCTGGGTCCCATCCCCTCATTTCCCTTCTCTGCACTCCCTCTACCCCTTGAATTTTTGTATGCCCTGGGGAAACAGGCTTCTTCCAACTCATGCTCAAGTCTTTTTTTTTTTGAAGTATCAAATGCCTTTAGTCTACTAAAGAACGCCACCACACCCCTCGCCCTTGCCCCAAGGAAATAGGTTCTTTATAGTCTAGGTAAAATGGGAGTAAAACCCTGGGGTAAAAAGGAAACATTAAAAATGGAAAGCATAAGTTGCTTAATATATCAAAATTATTTTTTCCACCTGCAGGATTCCTAACATTTAACCATGAAAATCAGTGTGCTAGTGTCTCTGTGTGTGTGTGACGCATGTGCATGTATGCAAATAAGGAGTTTTGCTGACTATATCAAGGAATGCATAATAAATACACATATTTAAATGCAGACTTTGATGTCACGTAGGGTATCCTTTATTGATAGTAACTACTCTTGAAGAAGCCTTTGAGTGAATCCAAGGAGCCACATTCTGCCCTCTCTAATTGGCCATAATGAAATATTTCTTTAACAAATACCTAACCTTAATAGAACTGCATCCTAGGTCCCTATCCACTACTTTACTTCAAGCAAAAAGATTTGATACATAATCAGGAATGTGATTTCATTTTCAGAGGCCATTAGGGAAGACAGTCCACAGAGTAATCCTATTAATATTTCTGCTATTAAGATATCTGTTTCCTATATTTGGAATATCCAGACAGAATGGAATCTAAATATTTAAACGTCTCACAGAAAAATATCTGACAACTGGAAAATGTCTTAAAAGCCTATGAAGTCTGACACTGGATAATCAGAATCAGCTAACAGAATTCATTTTTATTAAAGCATTTCAAATGATCAAGCCACTGATGCGTCTTAACACTATAATGGCATAATACCCTTGCCTCGAATCTTTAGAGAGGCAAAATGATCACAGATTAAGCAAGTTCAGCTGCACACAATGTTTTCATAAGCCCAGGAATATTGCTCCATAAGAAATACTTCTGGTATGAATGATGAGATTTTGAGAAAGTACCATTTTGGTATAAAATGATCTACTTAGTTGCCTGTGGTTATAAATTACTTCAGGCCCAGTTCTCTTTCCCCTCTTCCTCAGGTTCCCTTTCTGCCCGATGACAAAGGGAGTTCTGAGCATGGAAGAAATGAACCAAGTGATGAGGTGAACGAGAATCTGACCCCACATAGTTTTTGCTTCTTCCTCCCCACCCCCATGCCCCCATTTTGTTATGTGTAATAACTGAGAGTGTGACAGGAAGTAATCAACAGAGAGGGCACGGATACCTGAAGCAAAGAGAGAACAACATTTGCAGCCAGGAAGTAATCTTCACGTTCAGCTTTCATTCCAGCCCTAACACTTAGGAGAATGAAAGAAGAGAACGGCCATGCTTCACTCTCTCCACGAGAACTGCGCTGCCCACGGGCCCGATGCTATGGGACGCCGGGGCACTGTAATCATCATTATCCAGAGAAGGTATCTGACTTCCGTGCGTCCTCTGGAAGGCCGTGGAATAGGGCAATCTCGTGCAGAACCGGTGGAGGAGACTCATCTGCATGGGAAACGCCAGAGGAACAAAGGTCTGCGCTCCCCTGTGCTATCAGCCCCTTGTAAATTCAGATTATTGGCAGGTACAGGGACATTTTTAGACTGTTGGAGGACTGACTCAACACAATCGCATTCAAGGCAGTATGGCAGAAGTGAAGAACATAGGTTTTAAAGTATGACACAGGCTCTATTCAAATTCTGCCTCTGTCTTAGACAAGTTGTGGGATATTGAGCAAGTCACTTAATCCCTCTAGGATCAGTTCACTCATTTGTAAATACGGCTACCGAGACTACCTTTCTCATAGGTGTTGTAACTGTTAAAACAGAGCTTGTGTAAAGACCTCACTTGGCGCCTGGCACACTGTAATGACTTGATACATAATGTCTCAATACCATGACCACAAATGATTTTTTAAATAATTAATGATATATTGTCCACATTTTTTTTTTCAAGCCCATGAACCAAGTGGATCAGGGTCCTTATCTTTTTCAATGTTTTGTAAATTGTACTTCACATCTCTGGTGGTTTATAAATAATAAAAACAATTAAAATGTGTGTGTCACTTTCAAGCCAAGCAGACATCTTAAAGTTTTCATAGCATCAGTCATTACAAATGAATTGAGGTCTCATGTTATCTAAATGTGGTCTAGCTGATTATTCCAGCTGTTGTAGGCGCTCTCCTAATTTTTTCTCTTTCATTTTTCCCACATTATTCCACCTCTAAGAGCAGGACTCAGCAGCTGGAGTCACCACAGGACCTGATTGATGGCTGTAGGACCCAGATGGCAGAAGCCTGAAAATGTTTCTGGCAAATACCTCTACAAGCTGGAGTGTGTATGTGTGTGTGTATGTGTGTGTGTGTGTGTGTGTGCGTGTGTGTGTACTCTTCCCTTTTATTGGCACTTGAGCTAAATGCCCAGCAGCCACTTCTTGGCTGGGTTCCATTCAAACTACAGTTGGCGCCTGTGAAAATGGCTTTGGCTCCAATATCTTATGTGAGACTGTCTATCATGAAGAATTTTCCCACTGCTGATGGTTTCTATTTTTATGAATACTTGAAAATACATGTCTCACATAAGAGTTCTGACCTCCTTTTATCTTTCCAGTGGAAATTCTTTCATAAAGAAATGTCATCTCTTTATACAATTATTCTTTGTGAGGGGCTATTTATAGCACTGTGAAATTAGGGAACGTAGTACTCCCTTTGACTTTCAGAAAAATTGTTAAGCATCAAATTGCATGTCAGAAGAAAAATGATCTCATGAAAAAATGAACAGGCCTTACTATTTTCCACTGCCCCCTCCCTCATAGCCCCACTCCCAAATACGTAGAGGACGGGTAGTCATTGCTCTCCAATAAAATAAAACTAGCAACAATAATAAAACCATGCCTTATCTTGTTTGATGCAATAGATACGCTGCTGGAAGGGAGACATTTTAAATACACGGGAGAAACTAGAGAGTTTGCTTTCCAAATGGAAATACGTAATGAATGTTTTTTAGAAGAAATGATGGTTATGAGGGGACTGTCCAGAACCTGATGTGGTTTACCAATTGGGATTTTCTCATACTGCTTTTCCTTAAAGCCAGATTCACCTCTAAAATGGCTCAATATATTATGTGACTTCAAAATCCCTCAGTTTATCCACGAGCACTCTTTGTAGACATTTTCACTTTCCTTAGCTGTCATTTGATTTTCAGAAACAGTAAAATTTTTATCCTACCTGGAAATTGAAAATATACTAAACCAAAATAAGAACTAATGTCTCTCTGGGGCCATCTATTTAAAGGTCAAGAGCATACTTCATACTATACCAAATATATAAAGGAGGAAAGACAAGCTCCAGCTGTGGGATGCCTCAACAAGTAAAGAAGTTTCTTTTAAAACTACAGCTAAGACAATGAGTAAATCTTACAGACTTGCTCATGTATCCTTATTAATTAGCTTATAGAGGCTTAAGTACTGAGAAAACAAAAAATATCAAGACTTTCTCTCTTGTGAATTATAAAAAGTTTTGTGCAAGAAATAAAGGAAGTCTCTTCTGGAGACCTGGAGGATCCCGTGGTCAAGGAAGGTTGAGGTCATGGGTGGGAATGACCTCATTCTATGGGAAGAGCACCTATGAGATGGGAAGAGCACCTGTGAGATGTTTTTAGTACTAATCCTGGAATCTGGAAACTGAATCTCGCTGATAAATCCTGATTCAAATATGTGAATGCTTATGGTGACTTTATGTGTAATCTACAAAAACTGTGAACAACCCAAATGTCTTTTGGTGCATAAATGTCCTTTAGTCTGTGGTTCAGTGACACAACAGAATGATGCTCATCAATAGAAAAGAATGTACTTCTGATACGCACAACAGTGTGGATGCATTTCAGTGCATGGTGCCAAGTCAAAAAGGCTATATACTATAAGATTCCATTTATATGCA
>NW_011888785.1:382631-419021 GCF_000151845.1 Pteropus vampyrus | reverse complement strand
ATATATTATGTGACTTCAAAATCCCTCAGTTTATCCACGAGCACTCTTTGTAGACATTTTCACTTTCCTTAGCTGTCATTTGATTTTCAGAAATAGTAAAATTTTTATCCTACCTGGAAATTGAAAATATACTAAACCAAAATAAGAACTAATGTCTCTCTGGGGCCATCTATTTAAAGGTCAAAAGCATACTTCATACTATACCAAATATATAAAGGAGAAAAGACAAGCTCCAGCTGTGGGATGCCTCAACAAGTAAAGAAGTTTCTTTTAAAACTACAGCTAAGACAATGAGTAAATCTTGCAGACTTGCTCATGTATCCCTATTAATTAGCTTGTAGAGGCTTAAGTACTAAGAAAACAAAAAATATCAAGACTTTCTCTCTTGTGAATTATAAAAAGTTTTGTGCAAAAAATAAAGGAAGTCTCTTCTGGAGACCTGGAGGATCCCGTGGTCAAGGAAGGTTGAGGTCATGGGTGGGAATGATTCATTCTATGGGAAGAGCACCTGTGAGATGTTTTTAGTACTAATCCTGGAATCTGGAAACTGAATCTCGCTGATGAATCCTGATTCAAATATGTGAATGCTTATGATGACTTTATGTGTAATCTACAAAAACTGTGAACAACCCAAATGTCTTTCGGTGCATAAATGTCCTTTAGTCCGTGGTTCAGTGACACAACAGAATGATGCTCATCAATAGAAAGGAATGTACTTCTGATACGCACAACAGTGTGGATGCATTTCAGTGCATGGTGCCAAGTCAAAAAGGCTATATACTATAAGATTCCATTTATATGCATTCTTGAAAATGTAAAACGCTAGCGGCAAAAAAAAAAAATCTGTGGTGGGGGAAACTTTTTAGTGTAATGGAACTGTTCTATATCTTGATTGTAGTGGTACTTATATAATTGTATGCATTTGTCAAATCTTGCAGAACTATACACTTAAAAAAGTGAATTTTACTATATGTAAATTATATTTTAATAAAAAACATTAAGAATCCACTCCATTAAAAAAAAAAAACTAAATGATAAACAAGCTAATGGTAAGTATGAAGATATAAGAAGGCTTTATAGATACTTTTAATATATTAAAAAAGAGAGAGAGTAAATTCTTTTTTAAAAAAGAAATTCTGATTCAGACTCTCAATATCTGCCTACTTTTCTAGCAGATATTTTACTCTGATCTCAATGGTGGTAATGACTCCAGGTCTGCTACATATTGCTGGGGACTTAATCCCAAGACACTTCCTGTATTCTGAGTAGTCACAGGTGCAGAGTTCTGCATAAGCTTGAGAACATCTAGCCATAGTCCCAAAGACTCAGAAGAGTTTAAGACTACTTTTGAGATGCTCGCGATTCCCCATTTAAGGCTACTATGCATGAGTATCTTTTTGTGAGGGGGCGGGCTGGGGCTGTATGGTGAATCCGATCACTCAGGTTTGGGAATCACTGGTTTAATCAATTAGTTTAATACTTACCCTGAAATATGGGAGGCCCAGGGATATGCACGAAAACTTTCTTTTTCTGGGTGAGATCAGGTTGAAATAAAGCAGAAGAGTAGCCTTGAATAGAAAAGGAAGAGGAAAGATAACATAAAGCCTTTGGAATATGTAGAAAATGGGAGAAGCATCATACATACACTCTGACGGTGTCTGGTCAGGCCATCGTGGGATATAGGGCTATGTATCTGTATGACTCTGTGTGCATCGACAGTCAAGCCAACTCTTGATTGCTGGGGGCCACCTCCTTAAGCCACTGTCCAGCCTGTTAACACAAACAATCAATGGCCGTGCCTTACTGTGAGGGACCCAAACAGTTTCCTGAGTTCTCTAAGTGTTGCAGGCATCACACTATGATCAGAACATGCATCTTAGGCCCTTATCTCAAAAGGGACATCTGAACAAATCCCTGTCATGGAGGAAACCAATTACGCTCTCATCTAGGTTGGCACTTCTTGGCATCTTTCTGACAAGTACCCACACACTTAAATGAGAGAGGTCACAGGGCCCAGTTAATTACTAAAGGTTCTATAAATTGATTAAATCAAGACTCTTCATTTCATATTTAACTCAGCTTCAGAAATCCAATTGGCAGAGGTCATGGGGATTCAAGTCATCTGTTTTTCTAATACTCTTTCTAATACCCCAACTTTTTTTGTAAGCCTCCCAAGTCAATACAATAAAAAAGAGTACATGTTTTTCTGAAAATCTTAAAAATGTTTCAATGAGTACATCAGAATAATTTGTCTTTAACTGGGTAATTTGGAGGCATGCATGCAAAGTGGATGTTGCTAACATGATTTTTAATGTGCTCAAGAAACAGTTCACCTTTCCTCTGAAGTAATTTGAATAGTTTTCAGTCCTACTGACACTATTAATTTGCTTTGCGCTCTCCCCCCATTCCCCACACCCGCAATATACACCACCATTTTTCCATCACTATTGCAAACAGAAACAAGGAAAGCAAGGCTTGGAGAGCTCTTGTGGAGAGAGTCATTTGCTCCAGCTCAAGCAAACAGCAAGGTCAATCAGCCTGAAATCTGAATTTTTCAGACACATAATAGACCCTTGGCTTATCAAAGCCTCTTATCTGATTGGGAAAAAAAAATCAAAGGTAAACTTCAGGGCTCATGGAATTAAAAGACAAATGAGATGTCATAATTATCAAAGTGGCTAATTTAGAAAATTAAGCTGTTCACATAGGTGACATAATTGCTTGTCACAATCACTCTTTTTCTCATTAGCTTCTTCCATTCAGCACCTACAGGCTGCACAACAGTCTTTGGCCTTGCTCAACAATATGGGTGTTCTTTTGTGGTTTAGTGTCACAGTGTTTTCCCTCATCTCTTATAAATAATGCATATTAGCAGGTTTATTCAAAGAATAGTTCCAGAAATCCCGGTCTTTCACTGTTTGGTATTTGGTCATATTTTAAATTCATTTGTGACCAAACATTCTTTTGAAATAATTAGTTAATTATCAAGATAGGATTTATAGAATTGATATAGCATATTAATATCCTATAGAAAACAGTAAGAGTTTTCATATATACTAATATTGAGGGGAAAAATCCTCAGTAGTTAGATAAAATTTGTCTTTAACTCTGAATAGAAGAAAAAGATATATTTTCGAGGAATCAGTTTTCTTCGCCTAATATTTTATTAGGTATTTCTGCAGATCCAGCATAATGTAAATAAATTCTCCATAAGAGAATTACTTGTAAGACTGACAGTAATACTGTTTATGTGTAAGCAAGTTCAGAAATTACTAAGGATAATGTCTAAAAAAGGAAATGAGTCGTTCGCTATGTACTTTTAAAGCATGCCATTGTGAATGGGTGAGGTCGAACATGAGTGTGAGGACGACTCAGATTCTACTATCTTGTAAGGTGGTAGGACATGGCTAGTGTAGCTTTTAGAGCAACTACGTTGATGTTGTTCATTTGAAGAGATCGTTTATCTCTTCAAATGAATATATGCAATAAAGCTGTAATCTGCATATTTTTGGAATATTCGTGTAACTATCGTGTTTTAATTTTACTGACATTAAATTAGTGAAGTTATTGGGTTAGAAGAGTTATTATGGTTATATACTGAAATCCATCAGCTTAGAAAGAAAAAGAAAAATCCAATCAAATCTCTAAATGTACGAGGTTTCTATAAACCTTACCTTTACTCGTAACTGAACCTGATGTGGTTGTATACACACTGAGGACCTACAGACGTAGAACTTCATGGGGAATTTACCTCCGAAGAAACAGACACAAATCCAATTATGTCGCCGTTATGTTTATTCTCTTGACACTCACAAGTACAGTCGTTGGTGACAGGAATGGCACACCTGCTGCGCTAACCAGCCAAGGCTGAAGACTAAGACAGAAAAGTGACAGAAGATGTAGCACTTGTCTAAGCTTTCTTTGTCTCCTATGCCCTTCAGGCTCCAATAATACAGCAGTGCCCTTGGATTAAGTTTCTTATGGGGTTTTGAATAAGAAAGTGTGCCAGTTTGTGGCAGAGTAGGTGTTGGGAGCGGAGATGGCTTTGTGCAGGGCAAAATGGTGGTTCACTGCAGTGAGGCAGGATCAATGAAAGTCAGCATCCTGAAGACGGCTCGATGGAAAATCGAAAGCCAAGGGAGCAACTGCAGTCCTAAAGGAGGATGACACTTGGCTATTTTCAGCAATTTGACCATTTATTTGGACTTCCCATGGAGTTCAGGAAAATTTTAGTGCAAAGGTTTTCAAATTATGCTCTGTTGTTCTCTAGGCATTTTGAGTTGGAGTTGGAAAGGCAAAATAGACAAAGCTCTAATTCTTCTACTTCCTCCTACTTCAGCCAGCACAACGGTGATCTCGTCTGCTTTACACAGTGGGCTTCCATTGCAAGTTGCATTTGAAGATAGTTTTCATGGCTAAAAATATTTGGAAAACTGCTGGTACAGTGGGTAGGCCTGTGTGTGTGATAGTACACCTGGAGATAGTATGTTCGAGACAGGAAAATAATAACGGTATTGCACGAGAAATAACATATCACCTATGTTTCCACCCAGTAAGCAGATCTGTTGTCAACTCAGAAAGTTACTCTTCCCTGCATTCATTCTACGAATGTTTATGGAGTTCTCCACTACCCATTACCTTCCCCTCAGGTCTGCCCGAGGTCCCCTGAGATATAATCTGGGAACTCCAGTTGCTCATTTTAGCTACTGCTGTTGTTCTGGTTAGACTGTTTATCCAATCTTCCAACCATTATTCCTAGCTTTTGACCTTTCTTGGGATGGGTTGTTAGCAAGCCTTGGCCTCATTAACATCTGTGATGAACTAAAATTATATCTTAGCAGAGATGGGGAAAACTAGAGAGGCTCTGTATTCTTATAATTGCAGGTAGCAACAACATATAAAAAATTGGGGGGTATCAGTATTTTAACATTTACAAAATGGCTCTTGTACATGATGCTAGTAAGATTAAGAAATGTGTGCCAAATTTGTGTTTTATCTTCATACATTGTTAAACAACTGTCTCAAGTTACACAGATAAGAAGTGACCAATGGGCTCTAAACATAAGTCTGTCTGAAACAAAGGTATTTCCAGAACACTAGTACACGCCAAGTGTGGTCTGTAGGTCCTTGTGGGTCTGCAAAGAGGTAAGGCCAAGAATTGGGAGTCAGCATTTAGATATTTTTAGAGTAATTTGACAGTAATTTTATACCTGTTAACTATAATAATAAAAAATTGAGGCTTATAAATTGCATGTCTTTTGCTTTGTTGTTTCAGATTTTAATAATACACTTATATTGTATTTTGCAAAATAACGGTCCGTGACAAAGCCAAGACAATAACTAATTTGCTCTGCAGATCATTTGAGGGGCAGTGCACTGCACTAAACCGTCCCTAAAATGTGGGCTCTCCAAGTAACATGGATTCGGTACAGGAAAGGAGCGGCACCACTATCAGCCCACGCCTTCTTATCTTCTGATAATAAAAGATGACATAGATTCTCAATGGCTTGGCTCTGTTTCTCTGTTGAATCATTTCATGTCCAAGCATGAGAACTTTCCCACAGGCTTCTCCCCACTGGATGGCCGATATAGCACAGTGTTTCAGTCCTTGCCTCTGAGCTCCAAGCTCTTCTTCCAGCCTAATCAACTTTATCTGGGAGCTGGTTTAATTAGTTTCCTCTCAGAATGGGTTGAATTAAAGAGAGGCTTTCTAATGGCTTGTTCAGGGGCACCCCCTGAAGAGAGAGATCAAATTTATTTATGATGCCCTTTGGCTAGGTGTTTGATTTTCTTGACAAAACATCACTTGAGTCTTTAAAGGTTTGTCTTTAGGTGTTCTATAGCTGGCCTGGAGCCATGTTCTCTTAAATGATGATCAAAGGCACAGACAATACAAGTCAGTCAATACAAAGTGTGTTCTATTTAAAAATAGTGCTTGGGAAGGACGTCCTTTTAGTTTTTCAGTTTTTAAAGGGCTCCCCGTATTGGAGACAGTTACAAACAATTCTACTGTACTGTAATTGAGTGCATTTTAATTTATCTGTATTATTTTCTCTCTTGAGACTCAGAAAGGATGGCCCTGACCCAAATTTATTTGCTTACTTAATTAAAGAACAAATTCATTAGGAGTTTAAGGAGTGTATATGATAAGAGATAGTGTTAAAATAGAAGTAAAACTACATCATAATTATATCTAAAAATTAGAAAACATAATTCATGAGGCTTTTGTTTATCAGGGTGGTCATATTAAGGACAGCTTTTTTAGCAACTGGAAATGTCCTTCTGTTTACTGCAAAACTCTTGTGTTTGGGAGAAAATTGTTAAATTGTCTCTAGTCCCTTTTAAGGTGATGCCACTGTAAAGTTTAAAACGATCACAAGAAGTCTTTGTTTTTAAAGCAGTTCTACTAAAATACATTTAGTTGTTATCAGAAATCAGACAGTTATGATCAGAAATAAACTTAGAATTTTAAAAGGATCAACTACTCTTGCAACTTTAATCTATCCTCGGTAGCATTTTCCCAGCTGTTGCTTGTTCTTCATGTATATCTAGTTCTGCCAAGGCATGTGCCCCTGTGTTATTTTCCAAATAGAGTATTCAAGATCCGGACAGAGATTATCTCATCATCTCTGTACTGTAAACACTGGTCTTTTGCCAACAGTGAATATAGAAACCAAGCAGAGTTGCTTGTGATATTTTAACATAATGATCAATATTGGATCCTCTGTATCAGAAACTGTTCAAAGAATTAAGGGTGTTCTGTCAAAATCTTTTAGGCAAAATTGCACATCACTAGATTAAAGAAGCCAAAGTATAGGTTACTGATTATCCAATAGTTTATTAGATCAATTTTTGAAGTACTTTCTATTAATTAAAGAAAATATTATTCAGGTGCTAATAAAAATAAGATTATAAAGATGGAGAATTCACTCAAAATAAAATTTTTAGCAGTCATTTGACAATCTACTTAAATTTTCCACTCGAACTGATGTAATAAGATTATATTTAATGAGTCTATTTAGAGGTAATACTTTGGTCTAAAGTTATTTATTTTATGAAGTGGAAGCTTAAGAATGAATTACCTGGAAATATCTAAGCCAGAGAAACTTACTTGTTTAAGCATCTGGTATGGAACTGGTGTTAGTAAAAAAAGAAAAAACCCAGCAAGCTCACTAAATTGTGACTAAATTTTCAGCTGAACTCACTCAAGTCCTCATAAGATCATGAAGTCTTTAATTCAAGACTAGATTCATTAAGTAAATGCATATTGACAGAGCAGTTGACTAAGTTCACCAATGTGTAATAATACCTACTTGATCCCTCTTGTGAACCTTCTTAAATTACTCTTCTCCCCTGAAACCAAAATGGACTGTGGTCAAGATCTCTAGTCTCTGTTGCATAGTTCCTTGTTTGGATTCTATATTTGTGTCATGGGGATGAGTGACTCCTTCTACGGTAGTAACATCTCTTGAAGTATAAGAGCTGTGCTGGGCTCTCAGACTTACTTAAGTTCCAAATTCTATTGTACAAGGCTTCTCTGTTTCCTGTCATTGGCCCTTCGGGAGTAGGTCTTCCACTATTGTCATCTTGCTACTTGTACTTCTCCCTCCCTCTGTGCCTTCACTCCCTTTAGTGCTCTGTACTTCATAGCAGAAAGGCAAGCACTGCTCTTTGCCTTTTTTTAACTTCTTGTCCCCTTCCCTGTACCGATCTTATGAACCCATTGCCAACGAACCACTAGGCTATGGAAAGTTGAGCTACTTATTGCCCAAATTTTGAATTCATTTTCTGAGGTCAGCACTTTTCTCTAAAGCTGTCTGTCTCCCCAAGATTAGGTTTGTGTATGTGAGCACTGTGGTGGGTAGCATAATGACCCCCTCACCCAAAGGTGTCCCTGTCTTAATTTACAGGACCTATAAATATGTTACCTTCAATGGCAAAAGGGACTTTGCAGGTGTGATTAGATTAAGAACTTGAGATGGGGAGATCATCCTGAATTGTCTGGGTAAGTCCAGTGTAATCACAAGAGACCTTAAGTAGGAGAGGGAGACAGAAAATAAGGTCAGGGTGATGCAATGTGAAAAGGACTTGACTCGCCTCTGTTAGCCTTGAAAATGGAGGGAGGGGCTAGAACCAAGGGATGCTGGTAGCCTCTAGAAGCTGAAAAAGGGCAAGAAAACGGATGCTACCCAAAGGCCCCAGGAAGAACACAGTCCTGTCAATGTTTGATTTTAGCCTGGTGAGACCCGTGCCAGACTTCTGACACACAGAACCATAAGATAGTAGATTTGTGTTGTTTTCAGCCACTGCGTTGGTGGTAATGTATTACGGCAGTGAGAGAACATTACTACAAGCCCTTTAGGGTCTCCACTCTGGGCAGTAACATGGTTCTAGCCCTACTGACCTCTATGGCTTCCCTAGGCAAGGGGACACCTCAAGTCCTGGGGACATTTTGCTAGATCTACTGTTTATCTTGGTATTTTTTGTTTCAAGTGGAGAAAAAAATGTTTCTCAGAAAGATTCTATCTCCCTGAATAAAACAGACCTTTTCTAAATAAGCTCTCCCTGTTTATTCCCATTAAAAGCTTGCCCCTTCTCTCCTCTACGGCGACGAACAAATGCTTGGGTTCGACCTGTAAAAGCTGTGGCACATATTTAAATTGCAGCTGGCAAATCACGTCAGAACTTTAAAATCAGTGACTTGATCCTCACTCCCTTGTACATATGTTACATAAGCCAAACGATTTGTTGAAAATATCAAAACAATATATGCCTTGGTATTATTTAAAATGGAATTTAAAGAATTCATTATCTGATCCAAAAAAAATTCTAAGTACAACCATTTCTTGGAAAGACGAGAACATGTTCACATCTTCTTAATAATTTTCTGATTTAAGAGAAATATAAAATTTGCAATATTTGTTATATCATATGCTGACATATATACACACGTAACATTTAGCAAGTATTTAGCACTTACTATAAGTGTGGGAATACAAAGCATACAAAATGGTCCCTGCCACTCACTGATGACGTTTTGAATCCAAAATTCCTTCTTGAAACCTTGTGTACAGTCGCAGTTCTTAATTTTTCCTGTGCCATGGACCCTTTTGACAGTATGATGCTGCCTATGGGCCCCGTCTCAGAATGTTTTTAAATGTACAAAGTCAAATACATAGGACTGCAAAGTAAATCAATATTTAAAAGACGTAATTGCAATATGGACGATCAGGCCTCTTTACTAACACATTTTCTAATAAGCTCTAAGAAGATTTTGATCAGGGACATGACAGCTGCTGGAACCACTGTGATTTGTTGCCCACACTTACAATTGAAGAATGGGCTAAATTTCATTGCAGGGAAAATAAAGATGTAATTCCTTTTCCCACACATGTTTAAGGATTCCCAGGACTGCAGTTTTAGTTAAGTAAGTATTCTTGATCTAAGCTAATGTCAAAGCATAGCTTCAAAAGAAGTGGATGTTAAAATGTTAGTTCTGAATCAGGATACACTTGCTGTATGTTTTTCTAATTATTAATTTTAATTTTGATGGGTCCCCTCAAATATACCACGTCCTTCTTTGGTTGAAAAAAAGAGAAATCTTTAGAGCGAAGAAATCATATCAATAAAAGGGACAATCTGCTCTTGTCTGTTTATTTATTTATATCCTGCCTTGTTCAAGGAAGGATTTAAGACGGCTTGTTCCTGTCTAAATTCCTAGAACTTGGTTAATTAAATCTTCTGAAAATGTAAATTAAAATGCAGTAACATTATTTGACAAATGGGACAAAATTATTATCATCTTTTGAATAATTATGTGATTGGGAATGTCTACATTATATTTATCTAATCTGCAATTAAATCATTTATATATGCAATTAAATCATTTATATCTGCAATACATAAATTCACATCATCAATAACAGGAAATGTGGCCAATGGCCAAGTTTGTTGCAAGAACAAAATAGCCTGTGTCAGGAGGAAGGGTCACCAATGATGTTCTAATTGAAATGCTGACAAATTAAACAAGGGCATAACTCATCCTTTCAGAGAGCAAGTGACACAAAGATTGCCACACTGAACTGGCACTATCTTGTTTACTCTTTTCTACATATTCAATAACACATACTTGCCTTGTAGCAATATCAGTATTAATCACTGAAGCAATGGCTCTCTAGTTTCTAATCTCTATTGGGACAAATGTCCCCTTTATAGTGTAAACCTCAATTAGCATTGCTACAATAAATTTCCACCTGCAATTTCACAGCAATTCAAAAAAAATTCACCAAGCACCTAACCTGTACCAAGTACTGTGCTAAGGCATACATGGCCATAGGACTGACTATTAGTCTACAAACCACAGGGTCTAGAAAACGAGTCTTTATATTCTCTAAAACTTAAATCTGACTCAATTCCCTACCTAGAAAATCAGTATTAGGGCTTCATCCTCATCCCTCATTAGGTCACAAAAATCCAGAAGGCTTACATGCTGTTAGAACATCAGGAACCTCTGGGCCATCAAACCACCACCTGTATCAAAACCAATGCAGTCCTTAAATTCTAGTGACTGTCTATTGCCAGGTTTTTGTGGGACTCAGGAATCTTTGCAAAAGATAGAAGCCCCAGTTTGATGCCTGGGTCTGCACTCCTGCAGTGCACACGCAGCCATTTCCTCGAGAACTGCCTCCTCTTCCAGGGCGCTGACACCAGCGGTGCAGGGTCTGTAGTGTTTCTGCAACCTGTGGACCTCCCTACTCTTCTCATCATGAGGGACACCTCTTAAGCTCCCCTCCTGTCCTTTTGAAGCTGGTGGGACGTCTTCTTCTCTCTTCTTGCTTGCCAAGACAATAGCAATGGTCATTGATGCATTTGGGCTTGTCCAGAAGAACCAAGATGTTGTTGACTCCAGGTAGCTTCAGCTCTCAAAGTAGATCCCTTTTCCATCCTCCAGAAAAAAGGAACGCAAAACCTGCTTGAAGGAGGAAGAGGGTTTAAAAAAAAAGAACAGAACAGAACAAACACTAATCAATATCTCAATGAATTAGTCTTCTCTCTTACAAGATGAGACTTTAACCCTTAAGGAGCCAGTGAATTAGGCTTTTAAATCTAGACATTCTGAAGTCTGGTGAGGATGAAAAAAATAATCAAAAGAAGCTTTTATATTCCCATAGTCTACATTAATATATTTCTGTATGGTGCCTGGGCTTATTAAAATCTCAAAAATTAATAAGCGTTAAGTAAATGCTCTTCAAGGCTAATAATGAAAAGTTAATAAATTAAAAATCTATAGAACTATAATTCTATTGCTAGTGTTAATAATATTTAACATTTAAGCCTGTGTAAATTAGAATGCTTAGATACTTTTTATATAACAAACTGCATTTTAAATATTTTTCAATTTTAAATTAGGGACATGTAACAAATGTCACTGTATTATAATGCCATCAAAAGCAAAGCAACTTAATGTTTCAGTCTATACAACCTTCCTAAGAATAAATCTGTAATATCCAATGACTTATTTGAAATATTGATGAGTGTTTGTAAATCGCGATGATTCACTTGCACAGGAAACCAGGTTGCAGGAATGTTTACAAAGGGCTTACTATGAGTTGACTACTGTACTAAGTGATTTACATAATGATTTAATTTCATCCTTGCCAAAATTCCCACTTTACGGATGTAGAAACTAAGGGCGATATGGGCTAGATAACCTGCCCATCGTCAGTGGTGAATGGGGTTGCAGAATATAAATATGGGACGGGCTTGGTTGGCAAGGCAATTTTGGAGACTAGTGGAAACCAGGACAGTCATCCTAAAGCTGTGCTTGCAGACAAGCGTTCAGTTTCTGCTGAAGAGTAGAGGCTGATTTAGGGTCGTGGCGGCTGATAGAGTTTACAGTGCTGTAGCCATTACCCCTGCCCAAAGTGTTCACTGGTACTATCATGATCTTCAGTCAGAATTTAAGTCCAGGGGAGTCTTACTCTGAAACTCATTTACTTAACCACTGAGCTGTGCTGAGAGTCACGGTCTATCAGAGATCACAGTCCAGTCCTTGTTTTCACAACCTCAGCTCCATATCACAGGGCTGTTGATGATCCTCTCCACCGTTTCAGGCATTATGCTAGGGACACAGAAAGGGAGAAGCCGGCCTGTGAGACATAACCACAGTGAAGCCCTCTGGGAATTCCCATCTCCCCAGATGGCATTCAACTAAGTCTTACCTTATCCTGAATTCTGGATCATGTTAGAATGTATTATAACGTAAGCCATTTAAAATGGTTTCTTTTCCTTGTTGAGGAAGCATTGTATGGTAGTTAATAGAGAGTCTTGAGTCAGACTGTCTGAGTTCAAATTCTAGCTCATTTTCAATTAGTTATATTACCATGGGCAATGAACTCAATTTCCTGGTTAGTTATATTAGTTGTATTACCATGGGCAATGAACTCAATTTCTTCATTTATAAATTGGGGACTATAGTATAGTCCATCCTCTATAGTATATTTCATCCATATTATATTCCTGGTTAGTTATATTCAATTAGTTATATTACCATGGGCAATGAACTCAATTTCATTTATAAATTGGGGACTATAGTACTACCTACCTGGTAGAGCTTTACACAGATTTATTCATTATATTTTATATATCTGATATATATACTTATATATAGATATAAATACTTACTGTAGCTGATAAGCATGATAACTTAGGTTTACCTAAGACAGATGGCTTTAGAGTCTAACAGAAGGAATATGCATCCCAGAGTCTTGATGACTTAACAATCAACACGTTGCTAATGTTAGATTCAGCATCGTAAGACTTTGTGCTTGCCTTAGTGTAGCAGTACCAAGAAGCTCTTCATCAACGCCTGCTTTTATTCCTTTAAATAATAATAATAATTCATTGTTCTTAGCAGTTATGTGAACAATCAAATAAACTTAAGTAATTTGAACAGTTACATATCTAAACTTACTTTTACAAGTAGAAAATGACATCCTCTTCGCTGACATATGATGAAAATGTTGGCACAAACTTAGGAGGCCAGTGAACCAAACCACAGACCAGAAGAGGATGTCTCCTGAGGAAAAAAGACACCTTAGCTTTCTGCAAGTCTAGTCCAGTGTGAACAACAATTTGCCAACAGTCACCACAAACCAAAAGTAAAGCTAAGGCAATGCAATAATTACTAGGTCTGTTCATTCATTTATTTATTCTGTGTTCAGAACCTGTCGCTAATCTCCACAGCCATCTTTGGTTTTGGTACAACGTTCAAAATCAAAGGGCAGATTAACTTTTGAAGCATAGATCAACTTTTCTCACTATCTTGACTACATGCTATCTTGGAGCTTTCCCATTTTAGAACAGGTGTTGAAATATAACAATACGAACTTACAACAGGTGTTGAAATATAACAATACAAACTTAGTTGTTGCTATATTTGTATATATTTAGATGTTTGGAATTTTAGAGGTAACTCCAGAGAGAATAAAGCGCATTTTTTTAAAGTAGTAATTCAGGCAGCTTGTTAGGAACTATTTGATCGTACAGTGGGGTGAAGGGCAGATCAGAATCTGGGAAGGGGCTTACAATTTATGTGGGAACCAAGGGGACGCAGAATAATAGCTCAAAGCCAGAGGTATAGCCAGAATCTGAATGAAAAACCATGACCAATGCAGAGCAATGGAGGTAACACCAATGTCTCATCAGTTTTGAGTATCAGACAGTGTGGCAGGTCAGAGATGAGGAACTGAATAAATAGAGGAACTGATCAGGAGGTATGAAGTAAAGACAGAAAAGGAAAGAGGCTACAGAATGTTTTCTATAAAATGTCAGGGTTGAACTGTGCTCAGAAAGGGCAGGAAGAGGAAAATCATCTTATCAAAGAAGTATCATCTGATTTTCAGTACTCAGAACTAGACAACATGAGGTCTAGTCTTAAAGAAGGACTGCCCAGAAAATAAAGATTATCCCTGAACATCAAGCCTCCTGCGTATTGTAATGACATAACAATGGAAAAGATCACGATGAGTGGATCCATCTGGTTTCAAGTGGGTGACATTGTAAAGATGTCCTGAAGGAGGTATTGGCCCAGAATCTAGGACATGGTCAAGAGAGCTAAGAAATGAAGGAGGGCAGTTCATCTGGTTGGTTGGTTGCTTGCTGGCTGGCTGGCTGACTTGCTGGCTTACTTCATTGCTTGCTTGGTGGGGATGGTAAGGGGAGCAGTTGTATGAATGTTAACCTAAGCATGTTTGAGAACTTCTGGGGTGCTTCTCTCTCTAATACTATTTAGGCACATAGATCCTAAGAATTGAGACCAGCATAACTCCCTATCTCTGAATTAAGTAATGCTGAGTCCAGGCATAAAAAACTTGCTACTTGTTCCAGGAAATACTTGCTTTTAGAAGACAAGACTGCAATCTAATGAAAGTGACTTGCTAATCAAAAGTCGTTTTAAGACCCGTTCGTAGCTCTGCGCATTAATCCAAAGCTATCGTGTCAATCTATTCCCAATCTTCATCAGGCCCCATTTGGCAAATCCCACCTGGAAACTACTCAACTTGGGCCCTAAAATCCTGTAAATCCCTTAGCTTTGCTTGATTAAAAAAAAAGTTGGAGCTGCGTGTACTCTTCTGGTGTTGGGGTGTTGGTCTGGGTAAGAGGGTCAAAAACAAGACAGAACCATGGGGCTGTCACTTGTGTCATATAATTTAAACCCTCCGTAGGGAACCCTATGAGTTTCCTACTGCTAGAATAGTGAATTAAGTTTCAACTGGAGCCAAGGGCCTCTCTTGACCTTCAAATATACATCTCTAACAAATCAGCTGGTTTTGCTAAATCCTTACTTTGATTTGTCAAGAATCATTTTTCTTTGTTTTTCTCATTATTTTGTGTAAATTCCATCGATTCATCACGGGGCATCATATGCCTTAGACAGGATATCCTCATGAAATTATTTTCCTCTTCAGAGGTTGAAAAGGAAAGTTAACTTCCCAAGTTAAAAAGGAAAAATAGTTCAGGCAGGGAAGAAGGAAGGTGCTTTTTCAGAGAAAGAGTGGGAAGCCATGCAGAGGCCAGCGGGAGGGGAAGCATCAGGCAGTCAAGCAGGTGGCCCAGCCAGCAGGTAAGCAGCACCACTTGCCATGCTAATTGATAGGAATTACACCTGTTGTTCCCATAGTTTTAGGAACAGTTGATCTTAAAGATGTGGGAACCTGCATTTATATTAGGATAATTTGATGAGAAACCTGGAATTAAAACTTTGGCCAAGTGATAACCATACTTTGCTGCCTTCTGGAGAGCTGCAGGCATGTTAAAGGTATAAAATTGAAGACATAAGTGCTCCATTGTTTATAAAGAAAAGACTTTACATACTATTTTCAAAGAAGTACATCAAAGTGTGGGGTAATGAGAGACTTTTATTAAAAATAAAAAGTTAGCTATACAGCCAATAATTTATATAATCCCTGAAGGAAAAGATCATATCTGTTCTTTTAAAAACATTTTTTTTAACTTCCACAGCTGAAAATCGTTTGTTTTTTTTTTAAAGAAAGTGTTTATTAGGCCATTTGCTAACAAAAAAAACGAAGACTGGTCTTGCAGCATGTCCTGGTAGGAAGGACAACATATCTGTCGTCTCGTAGTTTGTGAGGGTTTTTATACAACAAGTAGGGGAAAGGAGAAGAAAGATGTAAACCAGCTGAAAGAACTTACATTACCTATGGGCAACGGGGTGGCAGAAAGTGAAGCAGGGCTAGCTGGGGGATAGGCACAGAGTCCACACACACACAAAAAAGTCTACTCTGTGGATTGGCCGCAAGCAGTGGTCCAGAAAACCCACATGTAAACAAGAAGCAAAGCTAATAGAACCCTAAAAGAAAAAAAATACTTTAAAAGAACTGCCTGTGACTCAGTGGGAGTGTATCTATCAGGTACTGACTGCCTGCAATGTTTTTGATCAGGCTCGTTTAGAACATTGATAGAATTCTTCCAATTAAGGAGTATTAAAAACCTGGGCACATGAACTGGTTATGTCTAGAGTGAGATGGGGGTGTGTGAAGAGTTTATGGAACTGTCAGTTCATCGGAGTCAGACTTTACCTGTCATTCAAATTTAGGCAAGTGTTCTGTGACAGGAAGGCTGTGGTTACAGATGAGACTGTGAATGGTAGACAAGCAAAAAGACAGAACACCACGTGGCCGAGGCCACCGAACAAGCAGATTCTCCTGTGTTGGGTTGAGCATGGTGACAGGAGGCAGGAGCCATGTTTTGTACAGATACATGGGAATATTTGAGTGGTAAATTCAGTGAATTGAATATGACATATTCCATAATCACGACCACAGTCATCATTTTAAAGCTTCAAATATGTGGGATAACGGTGTTAGGCTAATTACAAAGAGTCCTTACTCTTTAGAATTAGAAAATTCAGGATGGAGGAATAAAAAAGAAAAAGGCAGACAAAAGAGTGTAAATATTAATACAAACATAAAAAGAGAGCAAACGTCAAGAATTACAGATGTTTAAAGCTATTAGAAGCCCCACGGATCACCTAGGGTTGAATCTCCTTGTTGGAGAGTGGCCAGCAAGCAAACACAGAGAGCTGACTTGTCCCAGGTCATCCTGCAGTGCTGATAGCTGAGTCAAAGGCTCCACAGACTGCAGGATGCTAGAAGAAGGATCCAGGAGTATTTGGATGGAAAATAGCTGTGTTCGTTGTAAACATCATGTTGAGGTCAGTCGAATTTTAAATGTGGGAAAATTCAACTTTTTAGAGTAATCTCTTATCTTCCTACTTATTTAAAAAGTGCTTTGCTTATTGCTTAGCATTGATTCTGGTGTACCTAACAATGGCCCATTTTACATGATAAACTCCTAGAAATTAGAGGTTTGTCCATTTGGCCTTCTTTGTCCTCGTAGAGGAGCATATCACCCCCATGCAAAGTCTGTGTTTTGATAGCAAAGACACCCAGTGAAGAAGTGAAAATGAGTTCCATGGGAACATTTTGGCTGATGTTTTTACTTTAAGGCATTTCTGTTGATGAGTTATGAAGAGATATTAATCTCTCCCAAGTGCACGCGGCACAATGCCCAGCACCAGAGCCCCACTTTACAAATCATTTTACCATTAGCCCGAGCAGCTCTAACACATCAACAACCAGCGCAAGTGCATTTGCTTTATTTTAAGGTAGAATATTTATTTTGGATAATGGATTATTAAATAGATATGTATCATGTATCTCTGCAAGTCGTTTTATTGAGAATGATTTATAGCACATCAACAGCCATTGCAAATGCATTTGCTCTCCTTTGAGGACTGCTCATTTTATTATGAATGGCTTACTGAGCAGAGAGAAGCCAATTGCAGAGAACCCGCTTTCTCAGGCTGTGATATTTTACAAGGGTTGCCTTATAAATATTTCGTAAATTACTTATAAATCTTTTCTTGGCAAAATATGCTGAAACCCAATTAGTATTCCAATTCCATGGGGCCATTCTGGGAAATAAGATACTCATGAAAGTGACTGGAAGTGGTGTCTTTTACATTAAATAGTAGCAGTGTACTCTGACACGAGCATATCCAGGAGACTTTGATTCCTCGTCTGAAATGCCAGTATAAATTAGGCTATTTATGTCTCAGAATTTGGATGACATTAGGGAAATGTCATAGCTGAGAATGTGAAGGAAAGTACACCACTAGCTACTCTCTAACTTTTCTGTTATTGCTGCCCAAAGAAGTCGTATTGTTTCTATTCCAATACCTGATGATCCACTGTGTGTGAAAATCACAGAAATGAGTGTGAAACGCAACCTTGGTGATATTTATTTGGATTGTTAAAAAAAAAAACAACTAGACTATTAAGTGTATCTTTAATACTCTAATGCATCTTGGGAACAATAACCACCCATGTACTAGAGTACTTTAATACTCTAGACGAAAAATACAGATACTTGGCTACGGTATAATGTCAGATTTTTAATTTCAGAAAGAATAAACACTGCCAAGTTTTGAAGGTCTGCATCAAGGATACTGACATAATTTTCAAAGTCACGAGTAATACTTCAGCCCCTCCCCTCATCATAAAACCCTAGGTTGACACTAGCACATCTATCCCTAATCTGTCCTGTGCATAACGATGTTGCCAGAAGCCTTCCTGAATATTTGCAGAAGTGGGTTTTGCAAATGAGGTGGGGGTGATGTATTTTATTGCTGATACGGTTTCACCTGTATTTAGTTCCACTGACATGGCAAACCCCGAAGCCAATTGTCCTTATTATAGTCCCTGTGTATTTCTCCCCAGCACACTTGCACAGGGGGAAAATGTGAGCGTGGAGCGTACTTAACTGCCAAGCTGAATGGCTCTGTAATGTAGCTTCAGTGTGGCATAAATTAAGCTGTCATTTTTTTGGCAGCAAGTGCAGAGAGGCGATTTTCCTGTACTGTAACATTTGAAACAACAATTTTCTGGCTCCCATACTGACTGACAGTTCTGTGTGATACATTCTCAACGTGTGTGCTTCAGGGCTGCAGCTGGAAACTGCCTTCAGGGCAAGGTATTGTCTTTATTAGCAAATCCTGGCTAAAGTTGCCCTCACGTAGACATTTCCTGACTCCGACTGCTGCCACTCAGCCTGAGGAGGCTGCCACCAGGCCAGCAAAAATGGCACTGGAGATCTATCAGCCTGAGCAAGGGGCTTAAACATGTTTCTCATATGCAAAGTGGTCTTTTATCATGAAAATCAGATTGTGTGTTTTTGTGTGCTGGTTCTAACAGCGCAACGCCTTTTATGAATAGGGAGATTTCCTGGAGCTGGGTGAGATTTTGTGGGCAGGAAACACCGTTGGATGCTCTGAGGGGCTTCCAGGTGTGGACTGCGAGTGTTACCGCCATTCCGTGTCCCAGGCTGCAGGTTGGCTACAGGGCAAAAGCCGAATGTTGATAAAGGTAATGAGGGGTGTCGGCAGGAGGGTCTCTGGAGGGACCACAGCAAACTGCTCTTTCTTTAAATGTCCTCTATCCCGCCTCCCACCTCATCCCCCACAGGTGACTATAAAGCACCATGGGCACTGCTACTTGCCAACTCTCGTGAATACACATAAAGGGCAGAAAAGGTTACCTTGAAAGCGGTCAAAACAAAACTATAATCACATCAGTCAGGATGCAGCAGGGAGAAATAAGTTATGTTAACCCTGAACCTGCAGACAGAATATTTGCTGGTATACTGGGAGGATGAGGCTGCTCCCCAAATCAGAGCAAAGGCCTTCACCAGTCCAGTTAGTCAAGACTGCATGCAGCTCAGTCTACCCAGAGTGGGTCATGATTATATTTTGAGAGCTCTTCAAGGAAGAATCCATGACTTCTCTGAGTTTGCATTGCGAAGCTCTTTGCCAAGTGAGTAACTTGTTCACAGTCAGCACGTTCTTATATAGAACTTAAGTCTTTTTCTGTTCCCTTATTCTGCTTGGTGCTGTCATGGGGGGTGGGCGGGGAGCGGGGAGGGAAAACATGTTATAAGCATTCCTCATAAAATAACATTTAGAGGCTAGTCGTTTTCAGGTTCAAATATCTTGGCTTCTATCATTTTTCACATTGGTTTTGTGAAGTACTCATTTATTTGTTCAAACAGTAAACACACAAGGTTTGCAATGGGTCAAGTACTGTCCTAGGGACACGAAGATAAATTACAGATTAAAATTTATGTCGTCCATCTATGGCCCAAAGCGTACCTTCCTGCCAGCCTCACATCCTTGAGGTCTGTCCTAGCTACCTCCTTGTGAGCTAGAGCTGGCAAGGTTTTCTCTCACGTTCACATCGAGGCTCAGGTGGCTTTATTTATGGGAAATGACCACCCTACCCCCTTCTCCTGATTAACACCCCACTCAGAAGCCTTCCCTGACTGAATCTGCAGCCTCCTCGGGGTTGGACGTTCTGCTCTCTGGTACGTGAGGATCTTGTGTATATATCTCTTCCAAATTTTAATTGTCTTTTATCTGTCTATATCTAAAGCTACATTTTAGATCTTTTATGACAGGGCCTGTACTTTACTCCGTAACCCTACCACAATGCCTGCTATATAAATATTTCAGTAAAAGGGAAATTATTATTCTCAAGATACATCCACAAATCATAAATCCCCAATAACAGAAAAAAAATTCTCTGATAATAGCTCATTTTGTCTTGGGGAGAAAAAGAATTAGTATATAGATAATTCAGGTTATATTTCTTTTATGATAGCCTATCAAAATCCCTTCTTTTTTTCACCATTGTATCATATACCTACCTACATTGTTAATCCATGCTCAGCCCATGGTCAAGTAGCTTCTAAAGGTCTTCCTGCTGTGCATAATATTCTGCCATTCTCTAGTGCTTATTTCTGCAATTTGCTGAGCTATGATCACCCATATTGAATTTTCATTTGTTTATTCTAAACCATATTACAAGCTTGTCAAAACCGTTTTAAGTTCTCAGGCTAGATTTGAAAATTCTGTGTTTTCTCTGTTCGTGACAAGAGAAGCCAAGGATAACGTAGGTGAAAAGAGAAGATCTAAAACCAAAATGGGTAAAATACTCCTGGGCTTCTGATGGCAGCCTGTGGCAGTACTGTGTTCGGAGAACTGGCTGTAGGGAGGAGCACAGAGACCAGGTTCTGCTCTCAGGTTAAGCATTTACTAGCTTTGTGACTCTGAGTAAGTCACCTAACCATTTAATACTTACCATCCATACGAAATTTTTGTGCAATTGTTAGTTCTGTGGTGATGCATATCAAAAAAGATCTGAAGGTTAGGGAAGAGTGAGAGTATTTTTGTTTGACTCTTCAACAACCAGACCGATTTGTAACCAATGGGAAAAGAGTCTCTGCTGATTCTTCACTTTTTCCTGTACATCATTCTCATGATCATCTCCACAAAATTTGTTCATTACATACCTACTCTATGAAAATCACTAAACCAACTTCTGAAGTAACCTATTAACCAACCAATGAAATAGTGGGAAAAACTTCCCATTGTATCTTGCCTTAAAAAGTTAACAAAACACTCACATAGAAAAAAAAAAAAAGGTAAACTGAATACAAGAGTCTATACAAGGATCAAGTGATCATTTCTCAGAATACCTGCTATCAGAGGTGTCTGGGAAGGCTTCAGGCAATGTTATTTCAATTTAGACCTTGAAGTGTTGATAGAATTCCAATCAGTGATGGGAGAGAAAGGATATGTCCACAGTGGACGAGATAGCATGTGCAAATGTTCAGAGATAGAATTTGTGTACCCATGTTCATAGCATAATTCATAACAGCCAAAATGTGGAAATAACCCAAGTGTCCACTGACAGATGAACGAAGAAACAAAATGTGGCACATACATACAGCGGAGTATTATTCCACTGTGAAGAGGAAGGAATCTGGCACACGCTGCAATACGCATGACCCTTGAGGACATCATGCTAAGTGAAATAAGCCAGTCTCAAAAAACCGAATAACTTTGTGTGATTCCACTTATACGAAGTATCTAGAATAGCTAAATTCATAGAGACAGAACGTAGAATGGCGGTCGTCAGGGGCTGGGGGGAGGGGAAACGGGGAGGTACTGTTTAATGGGTGTGGAGTTTCAGTTTTGCAAGAGGGAAAGCGTTTGTTCTGGAGATGGGTGATGGTAACGGTTGCACAACAATACGAATGTACTTGATGCCCCGGAACTGTACACTGAAAAGCGATGAAGATGGTCAACTTCATGTTATGTGTATTCCATCACAAATTTTTTAAAATTAAAAAAAGTTAGAAAAGTAATTTATAGAAAAATGAATAATAGATGGATTTGGCCGAAGCATCCATTTATATAATAAATTAGTTGAAGGCAACCCCAAAAAGAAAGGTTCAGACTGGATCACAGAAAGTCTTTAATGAATGCTGAGGATTTGTTGATAATCACTGAAGGCTTTTGAGCAGGAGAAGGATCTTTTGGAACTGTGCTTTCTGACACCTGGACTGGCAGTGGTATGCAGGTTGGCCTGGGAAGCCTGAAAGCAAAGGTGGAAACCCAATGTGACTACATGTCATTACTTCAGGAGCGAGATTGTGAACCCAAAGGAGGTGTTGAAAGTGGGCGTGAAGAGGACGGGCAGAGATAAGGGCCATGGTGAAGACATGAGAGTACCTGGTGACTGACCCAGTGGAGGTGGGAAATGGAGTAAGGAGTAGTTCAGAGATGGTGCTCGAGGGACTTGTATTGTCCAAAATGGCAATTAACAACTTGTTTGTTAGAGAAGATGATGAATTCTGTTTAGGATGTTGAATTTGAGAAGATACTTTATTATATAAAGGAAAATGCCCGTCAGGAAATTGGTGCTCAACAAAAGATCAGGACTTGAGACTAATATCTAAGAGTCATCTCCTGAGGAGTAGAAAATGGGTCATAAACAAAAGAGGAGAAGGGAGGAGCGGTATTATTGAATGCCCCCGTAGGCCAGGCACCCCGTGAGAAACTTCCCGGACAACGGCACGACCCTATGCATTAGGTGGTAATATCCTCACTTGCAGAGGTGGAAATTGAGGCACAGAAAGGTTAATTAGCGTCCCCAATTTCATGGGCAAAGAATAAGTGGCAAAAAGAGAGCACGCACAATGACCCGCCTCCAGGGCCTGTGTTCCCCCCTCACTATTCCACGCCTCCTGTCTGGGAGACACGAATCCTAGTTCTGGCTCTGCAGTAATTTGTTGCGTGACCTTCAGAAAATCTCCCTCTGACCCAGTTTATTTATTGGTAAATACTCATAGATAATTAAAGGCAACTATTAAGTTCTTTCCCAACACCTAAGTTGGGCATCTCCAAATTTTGATGGAAGACACAGGGATGAATAAAATCTCTAAGGAAATATCAAGAGAGAGAGAGTAACAGAAGGTAAGGATCGAGTATAAATAACAAGGTAGAGGTAAGGAAGCGCTACCATTAGGAGAGGGAAGACGTGAAGAAGACAGAGATAGTGACCGGGAATGTGGGAGAGGCTCAAGATAGTGTTGCTCCCTACAGGTCATGAAAGGGGCGTTGCAGTAAGATGCAGACAACAGGGTCTCATGTCGACTGGGCCAGGAAGAGTGAAGAGTGATATTAGACCATCGGTGCAGCCAGATTGTAAAACTTTAGGAAGAGAGTAAATGATGAGAAAACGGACATAGAAATAGCATCGCTTGCTGGAAAAGTTTGATTGATTGTGAATCATATTTCATCTATGTTTTTGATGAAGTTATTGGAAAGCTTTGGAAAGTATTTTTGGGATTGAGAGATTAGAAAAGCTTTTCAACTGGGGATGGAAACCTGGACTTTAGCTCTGGTTTTTGTAGGTAGCTGTGTTCATTGGTCAAGAAACTTATCCCTACTGGGTTCCCATTTCTCCATCCGAAAGGCTCCCAACCTCTTAACATGAAAGTTGTTCCCTAGGTTCAAAGATTTGGTTTACCATTCTGAATGAATTAAAAAACAATTTGTTTTTCTTAGAAATCAAAGCCCCATACCACTAATCTGTGCATCTGACAATGCTAATTAATGCAGGTTGAGAACGTGATCTGGGCCAAGTTTCTTTGTAAGCACATTACATATATTAACTCATTTAATCCTCCCACAGTCCTGCCAGGTAGATTTTATTGTCAATTCCTTCTCAAGATGATGGGACTGAGGCAGAAAAGAGTTCTGAAACTTAGTTGAGGGCATGTAGTTAGAATGTAGTAAAGATGGACAGTCTGTGGCCAGAATCCCAGTGAGTTATCAACCAGATACAAAGTAACTCAGCTTTTTCATTCACTGCTATCTTGTTCTGAATAAATTAAATACCCAAACGTCGAATGTCACTTAAGCTTTTTGAAACCAGCTTGACTGACTTCCATTTTTACCTTCAAAAAATGGAGCCATTTTGGAAATTCTCTAAATCCCTGCTCCTTAAAGTGTGGTCTACAGACCAGCAACTTGTTAGAAATGCACGTGCTCAGGCCCCACCCCAGACCTACTGAATCAGAATCTGCCTGAATCAGAATCTGCATTTTAACAGGATTCTCTGTGATTCACGTGCACGCTGAAGTTTGAGTAATGTGCATCTAAATGTTCTCTCTAATCCCTTCCAGCCCTGGCATTCTGTGATTCTATCAATTTCCTCTCCTCCCAGCACAGACTTGTCTAGCAGAGTTTGTTCTGCAGAATTTGTCTGGGATTATTTATTTGCCACCCAATCTTATGCTCTCTTACCAAATGAGGAAGTTAAGTCATTTCCTTTTGCAGCCTTCCAGTTCTGTGACACACTGATCTCAAAAGGCTATCCCATTTCTTGAGGTCCTGACAGACGTGTATGGAGATCTTTTCTCTATCATCTCCCTTTGGATATTTTGACACTTTCTCGTACTTTTACTGCCTGCTAACAGAATTACTGTAAATTCCCTTCTAGCTGGTCTTCTGCAAACTTCTATCAGCAGTTTTTACTATATTCAAATGGCTACTTCCAATCAGACAGCATCACCTGTTCAAATGCTCACTCAAATCAGCCTCTTCCAGAGATACTGACATCCATTTGGGACCCAAAGAAGATTGCATGTGGCTAAGAGATGATGTCTTGTCGCTTTTTCTGTTGGCCCAACATGTCATGGAGCTCTGAGTCAAGGAGCAGCACTGAGTGGAATCTGTGAGACAGCCTCCCTTGTTTTTAAAGTGAATTCAAAGAACGTGGCCATTCGGTGACTATTCATGTTACTCACAGGTTTCCAGACTGCATTAGGGTGTTTTATGAACTAGCTCGGAGCGTTTATTATATCCACATTGAGTAGCGTCATTATAATTAAGTGCCTGTCACAATTTCCATTACACACCCCTGTTTTAAGGGACCCAACACACAGCCATAAAATTTACTTTTGACTGAAACTTGGCATGCCTGAATCCAATACCTAATCACACTTTTCATTAAAAGCATAAAATTATATTATGCTAGTTTACTCATAATACTTTTATGCTCAGAAGAACAAAGATACTACTCCACTTCAAAATGGTCATCAATTGTTTTTTAAATTAAAAACATACATATAATAAACTAAAACAAACATATGCTCTAGGGCATAAGAAATTTCATAATGTGATTGATTTATAAACCTCATGTTATATTTTCAAGAATTGTCAGTAATGATTACGTTAAATGCTATCAATTATGCGCTTATGTAATTGTATGCAAATAATCTAAAAAATTATATAACACATTTGAGGCACTTGTGTTCAGTGACCTACCACATATATGGCTTTTTCTCAGTTTGGCTTTGGGCGAGAAGAGGGGTTGAGAAAGAGAGAGTGGGGGAGAGAAAGGCAGCATCAACACGGCACTTTTGTGACAGGATTTGTTGATGGATAACTATATTATAACACAACCTGAGTTGTGAAGAAACATCCCCATGTGTCCTAATCCCTGGCACCTGTGAATATGTTACCTTACATGGCAAAAGGGACATTGCATATGCGATTAAGTTAATGATCTTGAGATGGGGAGATTATCCTGGATTCTGTGATGGACAAAATGTAATCACGAGAGTCCTTAAAAGAGTAAGGCAAGAAGGCCAGAGTCAGGGAAGATGGGACTGAGGCAGGGGTCTACGTGATGTGGGGTCATGAGCTCAGGGATATGGACGGCTTCTAGAAGCTATCAGAGTCAAGCAAATGAATTCTCCCTGGGAGCCTCCAGAAGGAAGGCCGCCCTACCGACGCCTTGGTTTCAAGGCTTCTCACCTCCAGAACTGTAAGAGAATAAATTTATGTTGCTTTGTACCTCTGAGTTTGTGGTAATTTGTTACAGCAGCAATAGGAAGCTACACAAACACTTCAGGAAATTAAAAATGCAAGGAAGAAGAGCATCATAGATCAAGGCCATTATTTTTAAACTTTTAAGAGCTATTACTGTCTTCCAGAAACATAAAAGGAAATACTTTGGGAAAGCCATTAAAAAGTTTTGAACTATTTTTATTTCTCACCGATCAACATTACAGATGTTTGCTACTGTTACTGGTAAACCTGATTTATTTGCCGTGGTTCAGATATAGGGTAACACAGTCCTGTCAAACACCTGAGATTATCCTCCCCAGTGAGTAGACGCTGGGTCGCACATCATGTTGCTGAGCTGTTCAAGCTGACTTATTGCTAAGTACAGGCTCCTTTCTTGGTTGGGAGGATATGGAAGCATTTTTAAAGTAATCAGTAGGAAGTTTGGGCTTTACACTCATGTGAAACCATGCTGTTCAGCTCTCATTCATCGTTTCAGTGAGCTGCTTCTGGTAATGGGTGTATGGCTAAGCATTTTATTCAACTCTACCTTTCTAACAGGTGTGCATTAGACTTAGAAGCCCAATCCCTGTAACTGTTTCAGCCCAGAGAAAACTGTCCATCCTCCACTCACCTGCAGGAGAGGTCGAGCAACAGGAATAGACGTGCCTCTCCTGACAGATGCTAGTACACAGTCTGACCTGGGTATAAAATCTTGTGCATTACCTCCTTTATCGAATAATGTTAACAAATAATGGACTAGGTGTTCAGCTACAAAGATAACTTGACCGTAAAACTGATGAATCTTTCTAGATCACCCTAACTTGTCTTAACTGTTTCCCCAACTTTGATATTGCACTGGCAACAATACGACCTAGGCAGCAGTAAATTATAGCCCTATACAGCCTGAACCTGGTACGCCAGCTAGGTGTACCAGGTAGGTGGAAGGCATTCACACCAGCACCAATGCTCCCCCGAGGGTGTTCTAGCCTCTGAAGGGCTAGAACGATTACCTTGCACGTCCATCCCTGAAGCCTGTATCCTGAGCCATGTAGAGTGATAGAGATCCAAGTGACAGAATAACTATGCAAAAATGCCTCCCCCATCAAAAGCAAACAAACAAAACTCCAAAAACAACATGCTCCAAAAGAAGGAGACCTGCCACCTTTATGGCTTCAGTGTGTTTTTAAATTCTATAAGTGACCAAATGGGACTCAACAATTCTTTCAAACCATAATGGGGCTATTAGATTATTTTTACCTGGCTTTATACTAAATGGATCCCTAGGTAGCTGAAAATTGACCTGAATGCATATGGGGGCCCTGTATTTGAAAACCCTTGGCACCATTTGCACATTATGTGCTGCTCTTATTCTTTTTGGCCTTATAATAGGGTTATTTATGCATGTGCCTAATCTCTACTCCTGGATGTCAAGCATCTAGAATCTAGGTATGACTAGGTAACTAGTCATTGCACAATAAGCATTTATTAGAACAGAGAGAGAAGGGAAAGAGAGGAGGGAGGGAGTAAGCTGGCCCCTTTCGTTTGCCTCGTACATTTCCACAGTAAACACTAGATAAAACGGGAAATGCACTTGACATTTGGCTGCAGGGGCCAGCGCTCCTGGCTTTTCTGTTTCTGGCTTCATAGGTTACAGAGGTTGGCAGCAAGAGTGCCGGATGAGGCTAAAGGAGGAGAAGCCTGGACAGTGCCAGTTTATGATTTCTCGAATCATCCCGACGAATGTGTTGCGGGCTCCCCATCTCCACAGTTTCAGAAGCATTTCTCCTGAGAGGTTTGCCCCCATGGGATGAAGCTGGTAGAGACCATGGGGCCAGTGTGCCAGCTCCCATCTGTCCGCTGCCCGCTGCATAGTTTCTCCTGAGTTATTATTTAATGTAATTTACCGGAAAGCCCAGATTGTCACCTTCCACCTGGTAGTTGCAGGACATGGGCCCCCAGTCTCTCGGGGGGACTGTCTCTACCCACGAATCACGGGGACTGTCTTGCCTGTGCTTGTGAATCAGACTGAGCCAACACTCTTGTGAGCCAAGGTTTTCCCTCCTCAGGAATTCAATTCCTTCTGGAGGTCAGCTGTCTCGGGCTGCCTCTGCCTTCAGCTCCTCCCTAGTCAGTTTCATGCTCTGAGGTGGCCATTGTCCTGGGCAAAGTTTCTGCTGATGCCAGAGAGTTCCTTCATGACTCTGGGTAACCTGAGGCTGGCATCTGGCATTGCCAAGGCAGAAGACCAGAGACTGAGGTTCGTCAAGAGGGGCAAGCTGATTCCACAGCCCTGATTTCTAGCTACATCTTCTTCATTTTTTGATGGACTTTGCTGGGTTTCTAGATTCCACATGACCAGAAGTGGTGGCCCTTGCCCTTGTTCAGAGCACCTTTCCCCCCGTTTCTTTCTGTGGAAGGGAGAGTGTTGATGGCAAAATTCAATACAAGTTTTATTTTAAGTGATAATTTGTAGTGGTTACTTGGCAAAGACGTGGCTGGTCCCAAGCTCTTCCTCTCTCCTTTTGTTTGATGGACATCCTGGATTTTTCAGTTTCTCTTTCGGATTTACCTGAGCCATTTGGGATGCAGAAAGTACCTTTTTCATCCTTCATCTCTCCCAGAAGTCCTAAGGATAATTCTTGGCAATGCTGTGGTCTACCAGGAGACTACTCTCTTCAACACAACAAAAAAATGGCAGCAGGCCTGTTGCACTGAGTCTCAGCATCTTGCCTTTTGGGGCTGGGAATTGCTTCCTCTAATCACAGTGGCCTCTAATTGCACTGGACAAATTTCTGAGGGACAGAGTGGCTGGCTGCCATAACCACTGAAGAACTGGCAGGAACTTTTGAGACTTTTTCAGATGTAGTTCTTTCTTAAGCCACTGAAGGTGGCCTCTCACTTGTCTAGGAAACTGGAAGCCTTCCCCAAAGCAGGGTCCTAAGATAAGCAGCAGGAATCATTCAAGTCTGGCACAATCTGCAATACATCCTGTTGCAAGGTCCTGTCTGAAACAAAGTTTCCAACCACCATACCTGGAGAGACTTGTGCCCTTGCCTGCTGTTAGGTGTGAGGACAAAACTCACAAGGCCGGCCATACTTCCGATCACCTGACTAACCTGTCCTTTCTCATTCCCACCTGCACAGGCACCAGACTTTCAACCTACTGCCTTCTACTTGCCGCTTTTGAGGCAGCCCATGCTGGCCCCTCTGTGTGATGTGTGCCAGCCAGTGACACCAGTGCTTTCCTCCTCCTCAGATTGCTGAACGTTCCTCCTCATTGTCTCACCCCATGAGTGGACACACTTGGGGCTGTGGACATGCTCGAGCTTAGTGTAGAAGGGGGCTATCATTACAGACAAGGATTCTAGCCGTACCTGTCATCAGCGACTTCATCTTTCTCCAGGAAAAAGTTCGCTCTTGTAAATTCTCTAACTAATGTTGAGAAATTAAGGATCACTTTCTAGGGACCCCTCCCCTTTCCTTGTATCTTCCTAGGGGTAGAAGGAAAACTGACATTCTCAGCAAGCTCTAGAAGACTACATTTATATTTTCTTTTCTCCTAGACATTCTGACAAGTACTCTCTATGCCGGAGGAAGAGTTTTAGCAAACAAACCAATTAGCTCTAATCCCTGGAGCAGTAGTTAATCCTTGGCACGGAAGCGCATGATCCAGGATTTGAATAACCCCAGAGGAACCCACATCACTGAACTCAAACAACCACAGGCCTCCCAGTGGATGCTTCTAGTGTAGTCTCGTAATTGAATCACAGATTTCACTAGATCCGTAGCCCACATCTAGGTTTATTTAAAACCTTGATCCAACCTACCCTCTGAGTTTCCTTCTCCTCCCTGGAAGATTTCTCCGAACACTCCAGAGAGTTTTGCATTTACGACGCCACCACCACTCCCAGCCAGCATCGCCGCTGGAACCATCACTCGCGGTTGCCGTTGCTGCTGCCACCAGAAGCCCACCGAGGATATCCCCCTACTTTGTCCATTCAGGATCATGCCCTGCCACCAGGGCCACTACTGTTATTACTTCAACCCCAAGTTTAGGATACAAAAGGCAGCCTTGCCCCAATGGCACTGTAAGAGGGGACCCGCTGGTTTGCTTTGTGAGTTGTGCTTTGTTCTGAGGGGCCCATGGGAGGGTGGGTCCCATGCTGAAATGCTAGGGAGTATGAGCAGGCTTCTTCCCATCTGTCTATAACCCACAAAAGTAACAACTGTCTATAACCCACAAAAGTAACAACTCCAGAGTAATAATAATAATCCTTAGCATTTATTGAGGGCTTACACATACTGTTCTAAGCACTTTGCATGCATTCACTCATTTCGTCTTCGCTCTGTGACATGGCTTCTGTTACTACCAGCCCCACGTTACAGATGAGAAAGATGAGGCATAGACCAGTGAAAAGTAGCTGGAGGTTAGCAAGGAGGAAAGCTAGGCTTGGAACCCAGGCAGTCTGTCTGCAGAATGTGTGTCCTTAACCCCTATGCAGTTCTGCCTCACATGTGCATGTGCCAGCTGGTTGGAACATAGAAAGTTTTAGCAAAAACCGTTATGCTCCTTTCCAAATCCATATTCTCTTCTGAGGAATACAAACGGAGGCCAGGTCCCAGTGATCATGCTTGCCCTCCTTGTTTCTTCATTTTCTTTCTTAAGTGCCTCGAGTCTTCCCTTGCAATTTGGCTTGTGTTTCTCCTCTTCACCCTCTACCCTACTCTGTGTCATAAACATCCCTGCATTCTGAAACCTCAGATATAGGCATGGCTTGAGGATTTTTCAGAGAAGCCCCTTATTCTCTCGCTGGATACATTCAGGTGGAAGGAGGAAAATGTCTACCTCTCCAGCCAGGTGTACCTGAATCTCTACCCTAGCCAACCAAAACTTCTCTTATAAAAATAGGCATTATTTCATTACTATTCCCCGAGAGCAGACGACAAATCTTTGAAGTTGAATTTCCGGGGCTTTGTCAATGATTCCTTCTTTTATTGAGGAAGGAAGGAAGTTAAAGAAATTAAGGAAAATCCAGAACATTTAGGAAGGTCGGCCAAAGCAACCCATATTTCCCACTTTTGCACTATTCTCATCAAACATGATGAAAAGATCAAGTCACTATAAAGGACTTGGCATCGCCACGGTTCAGTGCAGCTGGTTGCACAGAACTGGTCTAAAAATGAAATGACTCTTCTATTGTTTGCTTATTACTCACTTCAGATAGAGAATACAGGAGCAAATGACATTTTTCTCGGCTCGTAAGTGATTTTACTTCCATGACACTTCCCTGCATAGCCCCTTCCTGGCTCCCCAGCCAACCCCTCTGCTGTCTCCATTTGCTTTTACCCTTATACTATTTTGCATTCAAGCACATTAAATGCAACCCATGTTATACAAGCCATTATTTATTCTCACATCGGAACACTGCGGGTCACCCACCACGTGCTAAAGAGAGAAAACCCATCAACAAACAGGCCCTGTCCATTCAGCTTGATTGACGTTTCCGTTGTCTTTAACTGGGGTCTCTGCATAACGATATCCACTAGGAAAGATGTGGCTAGAACGGCCATCGGATGTGCCTGGCTTTGCATCCATAATCGAGCACCATTTGACCAATGCTGAGGGGATTTCTGGGCGTGTTTTCCTCCTTTGTCAATGTTAATGCAATGCCAAGTGATAAAGATGCCCTTTGCCATTTAACACTCTTAGCCTTTAATAATAAACACTTTCTGCATCTCAAATTGCTGCTATACATGAACAGGTTTTAGTCAACCCCTGAAGCGAATATGTACCTTCTCATTACAGGGCAGCGGTGGTGAGAAAGCAATTCACTAAGCCATAGGGTTGGCAATCACCCATATTTTCTGCTATGAGTAAATAACTTCAATTGATTTAATCATAAAAGAATAACAGGAAAACTACATTGATTTCCAAATCCCTAATGTGAACATCAGACTCTATTGACCAGGCTGCATGCAAGGAGGTTGTAGCCATTTGTATGAACTCGAGAAACATCAATACTTGATCATTACTCCAACAACAAAAAAAAAATGTGACAATTTGGGCCTATTTCAAAATGGATTGAAGTAATAGTATGCAGGGTGATTGGGCAATCTGGAGTGATGTAAGTGATGGTACGCTGCAGTGCTCATTAGGTTAAAAAGAACAAAATCTATAAATTCTGGTGAACAGTCCTCTTGTTAATTGTAATAGGTCATTCACCTTCTATAGTAACAGTAATAACACACTAGACCTCTGTTTCTATTAAAGTAACCAAATGGGGCTGTCAAAAATTTATTTGTTGCTCATATAAATTTAGTTGCTAAGAAGACCTGTGCACGCCGAAAATCTCTTTACAATGAATGGAGAAACTGCAGGTTTCGTCTCAAACTACTGTAAAAATAGTGTTTGTTTCCCCGACACTGACTGATTATTTGGGATTTAGAAGCAAAGTAAAAAATCTTTAAGAGGAACATTTATATATAAAAATGTGCAAAAAGAAATAAATGGGTTCTTTATTTTAATGCAGAGCAAGAATGCTGGACTGAGGAGTTAAGCAGGTGAGCGTGTTTATGTAAGTAGAGATCATTCACAGTAAAGGGAGGCTATACTAATGAGAGGCTGGACAAGGGGGCAGAAGCCAGGACCATCCCAGGCTAGGTGGGCATGGCGTCACTGCGGAGTTAGAGAGACTGCCCACAAACTCTGCCAACTAAATTCCTTTGAAACTTCGAGCAACTCGCCTCCTAGTTGTGGGTCTCTTCTTCACCTGCAAAATGAGATCATCTGAAATCTTCAAGATTTCTTCCAACCATAAAAATCTGGCAACCAAAATTGGAGAAGGATTTTAATGTCGTCATTCTTTTACTCATTATGTATTACTATGAATGCTTCTTAACTATTGATTGACTCAGTACAAATAACTTGTCTTTTACTAAGCTTTATGAGGCAGACAATAATTATTTTACTGAAATTTTTTTTTTGTTGCGGAAATTATAACAGGTAGGCTCTCTCCTATTCAAAAACTCACAGCCCTGGATAATGTTTAAATATGTAAAATGTTGGCGAACCCATATTGAGCACTCACCACATAGTGAGCATCTTAAGCAACTTGGTGGTCTTAAGCTGACAGATAATTGCACTTTGCGTGTGCCCGGCACGAAACCAGGTCTTACAGGGACATGGAAGTTACATAAGAAAAGATATCTACCCTCAAGTAGCATACATTGCTGTTACAGAGATGAAATTAACACACAAAATAATTTCTGAATTGGATGTGAGAATAAATGATTGACTCCAAAAATTAGTTTGAAGAATATGCTGTAGAATTTAGAAAAGGCTAAAATCAGAGAGAACTGGCTCATTCAGAGGTGATTACAGAGTTTGTAACTGGAATAACGTGTGGCATGGAAGATAAGTTTAGGCATATGCAGACAAGGTATTAAGGAGCACTGTATCATTTTATGAGAAAGTTATTCCCGTTTCAGTTCTTTTAATTATACTAGTAAGACTTTATCCTCTCTGTATCACTTGTTAATTTCCCTTGTAGAGAAAAGAAAACAGACCTCAGGAACAAAACCTTTGGCTGGCAGAATTATCGGCCCGTACATTAACATTATCGTGTTTCCATTGTATTCTTTTTAAGGTTATCTTCTAATTCCATTGAGTGATAATGGTTTTCTTTTTACAGAAATACTACATGTTTTTTAAGGAACAGAACAATTAACAATGGATGAAATAAAAAATGATATAAGCGGCTGGCAGATGTGAGGACAGTCCTGCGGCAGTACATGAATGGAAGTTCAGCGACCACCGTTAGGATAGAAAGAGCGCTGGCCCTCAGGCGAAAGCCTTGGCTTTAAATTCTGCTTCTGTGGTTTATTAACAGTGACCTTGAGTAAGGCGCTTATTCTCATGGAGCCTCAGTTTCCTTGTCTATAAGGTGAGGAGTTGGATGAGATGAACTGCAAGGTCACCTTCAGATCATACTTATGTCATTAAAGGGCTATTGAAGTCTTCTGAGAGGACAGTGACAAGATGAAAGTGGCATTTAAAGAAGATTAGTCTGGCAGTGGCATGAAGGTGAGATGGGAGAGGACAAAGCTGAGGGTCAAGGAGGCCAGATAGGTGGCTGCTTCTGTAATCCAGGAATGAGCCGATAAAGGTCTTGGCTGTGATGAAGGTAGTGAGAATGCCAGCAATGAAGAGACGTGAAGACATTTCAAAACGTGATTTGACAGGATTTGAAAACTAAATAGTGAATAGCATCATAAAGTGACTTGGGGATTTTGAACTTGGTGAAGTAAAAAAGGAAAGCTTTCGACAAAATGCATATGTCAGAAAGGAGCTTGTTTGGTTCTGAAAATCTTGAGTTTGGATTGACTGCGAGATACTAATATTAAAATGCTTTGGAGACAGGTGAAAATATAGGACTGCACTTAGATACAAAGAATAATGCAGAGCCACAGATTGAGGAGTCTTCTGCATTGAAATGATGAATAGTTTCCTAGAGAGAATAGAACACATGAATAGCAGAGAGTCCAAAATTGAATTTTGGAGTATGATGCCTGTTGTTAAGGGGGCAGGAGAAGCAGTAAAGGCCAAGAAAAGTAACGAATTTAGAATTTTCAGAGTAAGAGAGAAACTGGAATAGTATAGGGTTCTGCAAACCAAAAAAGGGGCCAGTTTTCAAAAGATGAGTAGTCCCGAAGTTCGAAAAGTCATGCAAAAAAAAATCAAGCTCTGAAGCAAAGACTAAGGCTTAACTAACATAATTAATGACCTTCTTCTGAGCAGAAAGCATCAGAATGGTAGCAGCTGAGTAAGAAGAGATTAAGAGCCAATTGGGAGGGTAAAGTAAAGGCAAAAATACAGAAATACGGCAGGAAGTGGAAGGAGAAAAATAAGATACTAGCAAGAGAAGGGAAAAGTTGTAGATTCAAAGAAAATTTATCTTAAAAATACGTGAGGAGATTATAATTTTGATAACAGAGGGAGATCAAAGGCTTTTGGAAAGAGCAACATGAAAAGTTCTGGAAAGTGAAGTAAGTTGTGGACTCCACGCTGTTGAGGTCCAAATTACGAACATGGCCCACCCTTGAGTCATGAGGGGTCCCCACAATTAACTTCAAAGAAAGAGGCACATTTATTTTCTCCTCCCCAGCACATCTCCACCAGGTTCTGGTGCAAAAAAAAAAACCCTAAAAAATTGGTTTTAGAGTCACTGTTTTGTGGGGTGGACTTTACTGTAGATTCACTCCTCCAAGCATTTCCAATCTCATTTGGCCCCTGGGGTTGGGATGGACCTGTACTTTTCCTATATTAAGTCTGGGATATCCTGGCTTCCTTGTTTTGGCAAGTTACGTGTGAAATCTGCGTGCTCACACTTTACCACCCTGAGAAGGATTAGCAAATGCTATTTGGGTATTTTATTTCGTGTGTGGGCCTTTCCAGAAAGCTACAAAACATTATGAGCCAGGATCTCAACTTATGTCCGAAAATAAATGAGGGCAGGAGTTTTTACCATCTGTAAAGGAAGAATCTAAATATACAGGGGCCAGATTGCCATCCTATATAATTCTCAGAGAATTCCCTGCACCAAAGCTTTAGAGTTCACTTACCTGAACAAGGACTACAAGCAGACACTACGCCCAGCTGATCTGGAGCCCATGTGTGGTTCTGTGTGTGACACGTATTATCTCTGAAAACAAAGAGAGAATAGGAGGATAAATTGATTTTCCTGGTATCAATTAAAGTTGTAATTTTGAATATATGGACTAAACTTAGTGTTAGACAATATATCATAGTAAGAACACAGACTCTGTGTCACAAAATCCTGCCTTAAAGATGGCACCCTGTTGTATAAGCTTCAGCCCATGATATCTGGATTCATTCCTAGAACCAGGTTAAACTGGAGATTGGTGAAATAAAATGGTGTAGTTAGCGGTCCACAAACTCAGTTGCCTATAGGAACCAGGGAGTTAAATTAACTAAATCAGGTGGAGTGTAGGGCAGCAGGGCCAAGTGGAGCCTGCGGTAACCTGCACAGGATATGCCCCTCTGGGACAAGGAGTCACCCACTCACCTCAGGCCTGGGACAACAAGGCCCCAGTGAAGTAAGATCTTCCAGTTCAAGAGAATCTAGAAATCCTGATTGTTATATGATTCTTCAATTTATTAAGTCTTGGCAACTATTTAAACATGTTTTAGATATGCTATTAGCCAAGTAAAACATGTCAGTGAGGCATAGTATTTTACAAACTGACCTCCAGCTCACGACTTTTGAATAATCAAGCTCTTTCAGATCCCATAACCTAGAGAAAAAGTCCCTTTGCCCTAAATGGCTAGTCTGAGGCCCAGTGCTTTTAGTGCCAGAAGCTTCCCTGCTCTTGAGTCCTACCCTGAAGCAGGGTCCTCCTGTTGGGGCCTCTGAGGTCCAAAATCGCCTTTCATCCCCATCTATAACTCATAAAAACCTAGTTCCATCAGTGGCCCCTGATCTCCCCAGTAGGATGGGATAGATGTTATCTCACTAAAAAATGGGTTACAAAATCAGAATGCTTTCTGGAAGGATTTGCATCTTTAAAGAGAATATTGAATATAATGTTAT
>NW_011888785.1:350121-382581 GCF_000151845.1 Pteropus vampyrus | reverse complement strand
ATTAGCAAATGCTATTTGGGTATTTTATTTCGTGTGTGGGCCTTTCCAGAAAGCTACAAAACATTATGAGCCAGGATCTCAACTTATGTCCGAAAATAAATGAGGGCAGGAGTTTTTACCATCTGTAAAGGAAGAATCTAAATATACAGGGGCCAGATTGCCATCCTATATAATTCTCAGAGAATTCCCTGCACCAAAGCTTTAGAGTTCACTTACCTGAACAAGGACTACAAGCAGACACTACGCCCAGCTGATCTGGAGCCCATGTGTGGTTCTGTGTGTGACACGTATTATCTCTGAAAACAAAGAGAGAATAGGAGGATAAATTGATTTTCCTGGTATCAATTAAAGTTGTAATTTTGAACATATGGACTAAACTTAGTGTTAGACAATGTATCATAGTAAGAACACACACTCTGTGTGTCACAAAATCCTGCCTTAAACATGGCACCCTGTTGTATAAGCTTCAGCCCATGATATCTGGATTCATTCCTAGAACCAGGTTAAACTGGAGATTGGTGAAATAAAATGGTGTAGTTAGCGGTCCACAAACTCAGTTGCCTATAGGAACCAGGGAGTTAAATTAACTAAATCAGGTGGAGTGTAGGGCAGCAGGGCCAAGTGGAGCCTGCGGTAACCTGCACAGGATATGCCCCTCTGGGACAAGGAGTCACCCACTCACCTCAGGCCTGGGACAACAAGGCCCCAGTGAAGTAAGATCTTCCAGTTCAAGAGAATCTAGAAATCCTGATTGTTATATGATTCTTCAATTTATTAAGTCTTGGCAACTATTTAAACATGTTTTAGATATGCTATTAGCCAAATAAAACATGTCAGTGAGGCATAGTATTTTACAAACTGACCTCCAGCTCACGACTTTTGAATAATCAAGCTCTTTCAGATCCCATAACCTAGAGAAAAAGTCCATTTGCCCTAAATGGCTAGTCTGAGGCCCAGTGCTTTTAGTGCCAGAAGCTTCCCTGCTCTTGAGTCCTACCCTGAAGCAGGGTCCTCCTGTTGGGGCCTCTGAGGTCCAAAATCGCCTTTCATCCCCATCTATAACTCATAAAAACCTAGTTCCATCAGTGGCCCCTGATCTCCCCAGTAGGATGGGATAGATGTTATCTCACTAAAAAATGGGTTACAAAATCAGAATGCTTTCTGGAAGGATTTGCATCTTTAAAGAGAATATTGAATATAATGTTATATGTCAATTATATCTCAATTTTAAGAACAGATAGAACTTGTGAGCCCAAATCCACTTTTAAGCAATCCGAGAGTAAAAGGAAATGTACTGCACACCTCTCCAGGAGGTATTTTGGAGAAGTTGGAATCTTCCTAATTCCTCTAAATTCCCTTGGAGTCTAATACCTGCTAAGGAGCAGGGCTGGCTCCACCTCGTTCATTTATTCTTTCATTCTTTCAGAAAACATTTGTTATGCTTATACCATGTGCTAGGCACAGAATTGCATCCTGGGGTAAATGGCAATCAGGCCAGACAAGGACCTTATCCTCAAGGTCATGACATGCTACATGCCAAGAAGACCAACATGTAATTAGGCTATTACATTACACTGCCTCAGGGTTCCAGCACTGAGACTCTTGGGTGTGGGTGAGTAAGGGGGACACTGTAGACCAATGTCCTGCCCTTTCCTGTCCCTTTTTCCTGTCCGCACCCCATGCATTCTCATTTGCTCCAGGCCCTGCTTCCCTCTGTTCTGCACTCTGTCAGGTAACCGAGTCTACCCAACCCCATAACTAGGGTCTACCGGGCCAGTGGATTTAGCAGCGAGGCACCATCATTCCACTTCTGGCTCCAATGGCTTTGGCTTTCTCACCTGCAGACTTACTCATTCTGCTCCTTCTGCCAGGAATGGCATTTCTCATTGACCTTATGTTATCTGCCTTCTTGTTTAGTTAGTTGGTTCCATTTCCACATCTATTATCAACCTGCAAGGTCAGAGGCCATGTATTTTTAATCTGTGTATCCCCGTAGTGTCTTCATGTTTTTGGCATTCGATAAATGTCGAGTTAAATGTGTTAACAGCCCTCCCTTCAGTCTCGGTTTCTAGAATTCCTATTTATCCTTTGGGGACTCAATCAAATGCTGGCTCTGCCAGGCAGCCCTCTCTGATTGTTTGAGCCTTAGAGGATGATCTCCTCTTGTTTAGAAAATGTCTAGCCTTGGGTCTGAATTCCTCTTACTGCCATCTCACATAAGGCTTTGCACTGTAAGCACTGTGCATGCGTGCCTCATGCTTCTGAGGGCAGAGGAAGTTTCTTCTGAATCTTTCTACCCTGCACAATAGATAGCACATGATATTGCCCATAGTTGGATTTCAAAAAGTATGTAGTGAATCAGTGTGCTTGAACAGATGAATGACCTGAATAAATGAAAAGGGCAGGATCACAGCATAGCTGATTCCACCCAACGGCTCTCTTCATTTACACTTAGATTTCAGAATTTGATATGTATTTAACATAGGCATTTTCATGTCTCACAGGTACCTATTAAAAATAATAGTTATCATTAATTTAATTTTCGACGTAACTAAGGACCATAAACTCTTTTGTGTTAAACTCTTATTGAAGAGAATCTTTATGATAAAAGGTGGAAAGAGTTTATTGTGATGTCCAAATCATTATATCTTCTATAAAACTTTGACCTTTCAAGGATTTGGAGGGTATTTAGGACTCATTTCCTTTATTGAGTTTGAGACAGGTAGCTCTATTTTTTTTCCTTAGCTTCTTTGCTTTTCTCTCTTCTCTTACTTGTTGCTATTACTGTTGCTGTTACTATTTCCAGCAGCCTTCTCCCTCTCTCCTCAATTCAGTTTATTTAATCAACAATTAATTTTGAGCACCTATTATGTAGCTCTGAATCTGCTATAGGCCTGAAATACTGACATCCCAGATTGTAAGAATGGTGTTTAAAAACAGAAATACATTTTTTTGAGTGAGGAATGATTTATTAGTAAAACAACAACACTTCAGTGCATGGATTTTTCTAAACTCTATTTTGGATTCAGAGTGAGCAAGAGGACGTCTCACTCTCATCTGTGCTACAGAGAACAGCTGGTTGGATAACTGAGCAGGGGACAGGTGTGGTTCAACCAGACTTAGAGCCTCTACAAGGGAATTGATGACCAAAATGATGAAAAAAGATTTGCTCCTTTCTGCAGTGAAATCAAGTTGCAATTTAGCATCCTGACCTCCACTCTTGATTTTGCCATTAAAGCATGTTGCCTTCTCATCATAAATCCTTGATGAAATAATGGAAGAAAACAAGGCAAGAAAACCATAAAACCATACTTCCTAAGAACTGATGACATAATATTGCCAAGAAATCAACAAGTCTTTTTTTTATTCCTTTATGGCAAGGGGGTTAAAAAAAAAAAAGGAGTGGCCAATTACATAATCTTTCTCATGAACATTTCCATAGCTACAGAATAGTGATGGATTAGAGACTTATCTAAAAGATAACGGTAGCTCACATATCAGCGTTTAAGGTAATAAGAAACTACATCATAATTTCTGCCTCAGAATCATGACTGATTACACTTTCTATCTCTAAAAGCCCGTGGACTCTGAACTATTGGAAATGAAAATAATGTGCCATTGATTTGAGCAGCCTTTTAGAATCTAGGAATAATGATCTGAGAGATTTTCAATTAGCTAAACTCCAGTAAGAGTCCTTGAGAGTTTTGTTTTTTTTTTTAAAAAAGAAGAGGAGGAGGAAGAAGAAGAAGAAGGAGTGGGAGGAGGAGGAGGGGGGGAGGAGGAGGAGGAGGAGGAATAAGGAAGAAGAAGAAAAGAAGAAGAAGAAGAAGAAGAAGAAGAAGAAGAAGAAGAAGAAGAAGAAGAAGAAGAAGAAGAAGAAGAAGAAGGAGGGGGGAGGAGGAGGAGGAGGAGGAGGAATAAGGAAGAAGAAGAAGAGAAGAAGAAGAAGAAGAAGAAGAAGAAGAAGAAGAAGAAGAAGAAGAAGAAGAAGAAGAAGAAGAAAAGAACACCCCATATATAAAAGGTACCTGAGAAAACAAGATGTGCTTTAAGCAAATTTAGACTCTATCGCAAAGAGTCTGTCATGGATGCTAAGAATTGAGTCCCTCATTCCTCAGAGGAACCTGGGCAGAGAAACTTTCAAAGAAGGCAAGATGAACACTCCTTAGGGGAATTTTTATATGTGAGTAAATAGTACCCAGCCATCTTCATGGTTACCGTGTTATTATCTACATATGCCTCAGGAAATCATAAACTCACACACCAAATCACACCTGAGACAAGTGTGAGTATTGGCTGCCTTTTCACCTTGTATCCATTTGTGTGTTAAATAGCTGATATGATGGGCTCTTTTTTCTTCACCCCTATAAGCCAAAGTCATTGTCCTGTCAGTGTATAATGATTTTAGCATTTTTGGAGTGTTAGCCACAGGATTTTTTCCATTGCATTATGGAGCAGCAGCACTATCCATAATCAGATTGAATGTGGAGGGGAGAGGAGAAAGAAAGGAATTGGGGTTGAGAAGGACAAAGGAAAGAAAAGAGGAAATTTTCCACTGGGAATGCTGGACCTGAGTCCCTCTCCGGAAAGAGCTCCTTAGGCTGTCCTGGGCAAGCTGTTTGATTCTCTTCAGATGCTTTCAGTGCCCCAAGGCTCATCAATATGGCAAATATTTTTAAGTAGGCCTCTTGCCCCTCAAATTTCTGAGAGCCATGCCCTGCAGAAAACTGATACGATGTACTCCTACCTTCAAACTCCACTTGCAGTGTTTTCCTAAGCCCACTTTTGTCTGGTTTCTAATCCATCGGGTATTAACGTTAATCTGATATTTCTGAAGTGCCTAACGGTGTTTGTCTGTGAAAAAAGCTGTGGAGAAGTGTGCTGATGGATTGGCTGTGGATTTGACAGCAATTCAAATTGTGAAAAACAAACCTACTTACCCAAAAGTACCAAATAACTATCATATGTTTTCCAAAAATAAGAGCAATATATAAAAATCTTATAAGAAGGACACTAATTTCCATGTTTGCTGCACTATTTCAGCACTCCCATAAACCTGCAGTAGCTTTAACAGAAATACAGCCAGAAGAGGCGTATTTTATTCCTCAACATGCAAGCCTAACGAGGAGAAACTTTAACACATCTTAAACGGTCCCTGCATTCAAACTTAGGGAAGTATTTTAACAGACATACAATTCACACTCTACCTTTAACATTTGGGGGAGATAACCTAGTATCTGGTTATGATTTACAGGATAAGGATTAGTGTGATAGACAAAGTATTACTCTTAGGAAGAAGTTTTCTATCCAAATTATAGCCCAACTATTGGGATTTAAAAGAGAGTCGGCCAGATCGGCATAGCCCCTTATTTTACTAAACGTGGTAATTTTACCAAAGCAGCTCCTTATTTGTTTTCTCCACAGTGGACTCCCAGATGGAGGTCTCCACTCTGAGTCATTAGCTGTCCTAGGAGTCCTCCACGTGGATCACATTAAAGGTGAGATTTGGAAATCCTTTTCCTCTCAGAAATCAAATGGATAGATTGGGCATGAAGGTATCCTATCTTAAGCTAAATTCTGAGTAATTAAGGCTGAAGTATACATGTTAAAGTATATTGAGGACAACATATTCTATCCTACTGGATTTTAAGACTAAGTTGCTTTTAATATGAAAGTAACATATTACCTACAAAAAAGTGGAACGTTCAAATAAAAGGATGAAATGCAAACATAATTACATTTAGCCTTTGGTGTCTGTCTTTTGAGTTTTATGCTTATGCATAAATACCAATTATATATAATATATATTGAGTGTAATAAAATATGCTCGAATCGAATTAAAAATTTATTTTTAGATAGTGCTGATGGTTGCACAACAATGTGAATGTACTTAATGCCATTGAACAGTACACTTAAAAGTGGTTAAATTAGTAAATTTCGTGTCTATTTTACCACCAAAAAAATACGTATTTTTAGAACAAAGTTCTAAAGAACTTTGCCCTTTGTTTCTTGTGGCTATAAAATATTCTACTTTGTGGATATGTGCTTTACATTATTTAAATCACTGATTTTCACTCTGGCTACACATTATAATCACTTGGAAAGCTTACAAAATACAAAAAACCATGCCCTACCTCATGAGATTCTGATTCAGTTGGTCCGGGGAGGAACTTGGGTACCCATAATGTTTTAAAACTTCCCAGGTCACTCAGATATTCAGTCAGTGATGACAAATACTGATTTAATTTTGCCTTTTCTTAGACAATTAAGTCATTTCCTGTTTTTGTACAATTATACATAACTCTGAAAAGATTAAGTTCAAAAGGATATTGTAGTGAAAATTCGTATTTACTGCTGAGTACGATGACCATATATTTTATCATCCTAATCAGAACTTCTGAGAGTGAATAGGGGGTTGCTATTATTCATTTCACCAGGACAATAGATATGTAAACCAGGCCAGTTTCTGGCAAACTGAGTCATATATGCATTATTCAAACAAGTACAGACTGTTAAGACATTTGATAGTTATTACCTAAATGCCACCCAAAAACACCATACTAATTACATCAAGAGTTTTTGAAAGTACTTGTATCCTGTAACCCATAAACACATTGAAAAGTATTCATTCCTTTAAAAAAATGTATTAAACAACTACTATATGCCACCTTATGCTAGACATGGGGGTAAGTGTTAGGAGCAAGCAACGAATAGCCTCTATTTCAAAAATCTATCAGGAATTATAGACATTGTACAAGCGCACGATGCTATAAATATTATTTATTCTTCATAAATTTGTTAGGCAAAAATGATATTTTGTTTTTAATTTGTATTTATTTGATCACTAGTGAAATTGAACATAATGTTTATGACTATATTTCTTCTTTTGTAAATTATCCATGAATATCTTTGCCCATTTTGCTATCATATATGTTTCAAATATTTTTCCAGTTTATTATCTGACTTTGACATTTATTTATGGTGGGTCTTGATGGAAGATTACAACTTTTGTGCAGTAGTACCTATCCATCTTTAATAATTTCTCTTTGGTACCATAATTCATCTTTAATGCATAATTAATTAATCTGCTGTAGAATGAGGTAAGAATCTTGAGTCCAACTAAACAATTACCCAATAGCGTTTATTTAAAAAATATTTTCCCCACTAATTTGAAAGGTCAGCATTACCATGCAATAAGATCCTATTTATGTGTAGATCTGTTTCAGAGATCTCTATTGTGTTCCTTTGTTCTGTTTGTTGGTTCTCATAATACTATCTCATCAATTTAATTAATCGGTGTTAAGCTCTGTTTTAGTATCTGACTGTGCAAGTCCTCCACTATAGTCTTCTTTTCAAACATTTTATGGGTTACTCTTACCTGTTCAATTCTTCCAGGTTAATTTTAGAGGCACATTGTCAAGTTCCCCCCAAAATACATTGATGTGATGAGAATTTAATTGTTATTTTATACAATATGTATAGATTAATTTAAGGAAGATTGACAACTTTATAAGACTAATGCCTATCCAGGAACTTGGTATGTTATTCCACTTATTCAGATATTTTTATATGCCCTATATTTTTCTGATTTCACAGGGTTTTTTAAAACAAATCCTGTGTATTTCTTGTTAGATTAATTTCTAAGTATTTCTTTGTTTGCTTTGCTCTGTGTAGGGAATTTTTTTAAAAACCCATTTATATTTTCTAAATGGTTATTTCATCTCACTAATTTCTCCCAGCCCTATCTGATAGTATACTACCATAACAGGTAATAACATACACCAGCAACTTGCATAAATATATCCCTCTAATTTGAGTTGTTTTTCCCTTATTTTCATTAAAAATATTATATAGCAATGGTCCGGGTTACTCCAGGCTCAGCCTGTGATATGGCCTGTTCATCTTTCATTCACCAAATGTCTTCCAGGGCCATACACTGAGCCAGGTGTAGGGATAAGATGGTAACAAGGGCAGCAAGAGTTGTGAACGAGGAGTACACAGAGGATCTGTCTTAGCTGGGGTCCTAGTTAGGCAAGGCTCCTTTGAGAAAAATAAGATTTAACTTGAAGCTTGGAGGGTGCTCAGGATTTAACTAGACAAAGAAGGGGAGGGAAAACATTTGGAGCACAGGGAACCACATGGAAGGGCTCCGGGCATGACCGGTCTACAGAGTGGGCAGGAGAATGGCCCTGCGTGAGGCTTAGGAATACGTTTCAGGGCAGTCAGTACACACTAAGGCTTTTGTATTTTATCTCAGGAGAACTGGAAAGCAATGAAGAGTTTAAATAGGGAAATGACTTAAACACATCTGCATTTTTAGAAAGATAACCTGTGTGCAGCGTGGAGAACAAATTCAAGGAGAGCACGAGAGTTTTCAGGGAAAATAATAACCAGGATTTTGGAGTAGTACACCTGAAATAACCAGGTCTTCCTGAAAGATGACATTATTCGACCAGAGAGGTGACTATAGGGGGAAACAAAGTGATGGATAAGGAGGCATATAAGAGACAAAAACAGGATTTGGACATGGATTTGATGTGGAATATAAGCACAAAAAAGATGTTAAGAACGACCTCTAAGAATCTAGACTTGAGCCATGAGTTGTTCAGAGGTGCTGTCTATGAGCTAGAAACACGGAGGACAGATTTGGGGGTGAAGGGACATTCTAAGGTCCCGTTTTGAAGGTTTGGGGGTTGACGTGCCTGTGGGACATCTAAGTAGATACATCAAGTAGATAGTTGATATATAGGATGAAATTCATGAAAGAGGTTTGAGTAGAGAATAGAAATTTAAGAATCACTAACACATGGTAGTTGAAATTATACAAGTGAATAAAATTCTCTAAGAGTAAGTGAAAATAAGCATTAAAAAGGCCCAGATCTTAAGGATTTTTAATATGTAACAATCAGGCTCCAGTTAGGTTAAACGGGGAAGGAACTGACCTAATAATGATGAAATATTTAATGGTATTTGAGAACATGAACAGGACAGGAGGCAAAAGCTTATAGAATTTAATTCAGTGATTTTACCCACTGTAAAAATCTTGACCATTTTATTACATTTCTGATGTATTCTAATGAAAAGAGCCATTTCTTTGCAGTTTCTCAACATACTGTTTTAATTCCCCTCGATGGAACACAATTGCCCAGCCCCAAATGACTACAGACTCTTGCTATATTAGATGTGTAAGCTCCCCTTTAGGGCTGAGTTAACTGCTCAGAGTCCTTAAACCAAGTGAGGCTCTTCTTCATTTGAAACTGCCATCCGTTTGTCAGATTCCTCTCCTCCTATGCTTCCTCAGAGTCACCGTCATGGGCAGAATTCAGGAGTATATCTGGATCAGCCACCTGGAGCCAGATGAACTCTTATTTTAATTCAACAAGGCACATCACTGAAGCTTAGGGAATAATGCCATTACCTGGCGATTCTTGTTTAGTACAATTTGTTACACTGATGCAAAATGATGCTGTTTTGGGATAGTTTACAAAAGCGTTGGTGGGAAGAAATGGTGTTAAAAGTCAAACTAGTAGAAAAAGATGCAGAGCACATTCTGAGATACGGGCCTGCACACAGCCTCCCTATGTCATAGGCCTCCCTATGACAGATAACACACAGAGGGACAAGGAGAGATGGTGAATACCACAGCAGCTCTGAGCCATCCATTGTGGCGATTGCAGTTTCTTGGGTTCATTTGACCATTCATTTATTCAATAGTGATTGAGCAGCTACAGTGTGCCAGGCAATATTCTGGGCACTGAGGCTGCAGCAGCAGCAGGGAACTGAATACAGACTTTATACCCTAATGGTGAAGGAGACAAGAAACAAGAAGCAAAGGACCCATAAGCAAGAGGAAATACAATCAAGTGATGGAATAATGAATGACTTAAGGGACACGTGGGTTCAAGTTGAACGAGCATCACAGACATGTGATTAGATAATTTACTTGATTAAATCATTTTCTCGGGATGATGATGTTTTAGTGACAGAGCTCCATCATAGAGCGTGTCTTAGTCTGTTTGTGCTGCTATAACAAAAATACCATAGACTGGATGACTTATAAACAATAGCAATTCATTTATTATAGTTCTGCAGGCTGGAAGTCTGAGATCAGGTTGCCAGCGTGGTCGAGTTCTGAGAAGGCTCCACTTCTTGGTTCATACATGGCCATCTTCTTGATGGACCCTCATATGGCGGAAGAGGCAAGGGAACTCTCTGGGGTCTCTTTTATAAGAGTTCTGCCCTCATGACCTAATCACATCCCTAAGGCCTCATTTCAAAATACCATTACATTGGGGGTTAGGATTTCAACATATGAAATTTGGGGGGACACAAACAGTCTACAGCAGAATAGGTTTGAATTCCATCCTGACCCCGTGTAAAACATATGATCCTGAACAAATTATTTCAAATCTTTGGCTTGCACAAGGTGTTAAATTCTCTGAGCTTTAGCTTCTTCACGTGGAAAGTAGAGCTAGACCATCTACTGTGATAATCAGTTAATGCTCATCAAGTGTGGCTTAGCATACTGAACTCCCTCCCTCCCTTTCTTTCCTCATGTAAAGACAACCTAGCCTGACATTCTGGGTTTAGATCTAGCTGATGTCCTGCCTATGATCTCTCTCTTATGGCACAGCTTCATAATTTTTAAAATCACAATCCCAGACACATGGCAACTTCTTTTAGTGAAAAAATATACCATTACAGATGTACTTTGAAATACAAGAACAAGGTAAGTTTGGCTTGAGTAAAAGACTAACGGCAATCTCACAGAGTCCCTTATATGACAAGAGAAGCACAGATCATTCCAATAGTTTACAAAGATGCTACCATCCCACCCATATTAGAATAAGTCCTTTTCATTGCATTTCTGGTAGTGGTAATAGCTATTCTGAGCATTTCGCAGGCTCTTGTTCAATCCACCACTATTTAATAGTTAAGACGTAGATTCAAGTTGCTATAACAGAGGCCCAGAATGCAGGGACATAAACAATACAGAAGTTTATTTCTCCCTTATGAAACTGTCTTGGAATTAGTATTCCAGGACTGATATGGCAGTTCCACAGTTTCAGACCTAGAGTTCCTCTATTTTTTTCTATCATCCTTGGACTATTGGCCCCATCTTCACAGTACAAGATAACTCATTATCATCATGAGGACATTCCATCCAGTCTGTGGGAAGGGGACAGGGCATTCCTTCAAGCTAGAGATTGCAACATCATTTTCACTTATATTCCATTGGTCAGAACTTAGTTACAAAATCTGAACACTCTGCAATTGATATTTTAATGCATGAAAAAAGAGAAGAAAGGATATGGGGACTACTCACAGTCTGAGCCAAAACTTATGGTGGTGCAGCCCATTTAGTGATATCAACTGTGCCCATGGACATACCAAAGTGTGACTATAAAGTAAGACAAATACGTTTTAAAGAAATATAATTGATTTTTTTTTTTACATACAGATGTGTTTACTTTCAAATTAATTACCCTTGTAAGTATTTACTCTTTGAAAATTATTATTCGAAATATTTCTGCGTCTTTTCTTTTGTCACTGCCTTTTAGAAACAGTTCATATATCATATAAGAATGTCTGTCTGACTTATCGCTTCATAGTTACAGCTCAGTTTTTCTCCAAAAACAATGCTACCCAACGAAGTCATAATACTTCTCTTATTCAACAGGCTTAGTTTCAAGTTAGGTTTCATTATTTTCCAAAGTCAAAATCATTGTCAAAATATAGATCATTATTGAGGAGTTTCTTAAAATATGACAGGAATCTCTAAAAGCAATCCCAAAAATGTTCAAAGATAAGACATTTATGTAGATTAAAAAGCTCTAGTATACTTGCTCAAACAATGAATGGCCTTTACCTTATAATAATCCTTCATACTTTCAGGATAGTGTTACCTAGCCATTTGGGAGAACGGGTACACCGGACTTGACCTCACCTACGACATGCTATAACTGCAATATACCAGGGGGATCTTCATCCCCAGGCTCATTCTTATGACTTCCTCTAACATATTTTATAATAAATCCGCCTGTCCATTTTTGTACTTGTTTTCTAAACAGTTTGAACTCTTTTGTGTCTTGAATCTTTGCTTTTTCAAAATCACTTCCTCTGTGAAGTTGTCACTGACTCAGCTATTAGAGTCAGTTACTCATCCCTTTATGCTCCTGTAGCACACTATATACAGCAGACTTTTAGCACTTAACATACCATACGCTAATTATTCATTTTCCCATAATCCCTACTTGTGCACATGTGTGTACGTGCACTTATCCTCCACACCCCTGCTTGAGAGGGGGCTTCTTGGGCCTCATCGTGACTGACCTATTCATTCTTACATGTCCCCTAGTGTCTGCTACCTAGTGGCATTCAGCAACATTTGAGGAAGTTATTGAATGGGCAGCCAAATATAAATTGCCCTGTGGAAAATCACTTGCTTTATATCGCTGGCCCTCAGCTTCTCATCCTTATTTATAGTTCCTCTATAAAACCTGGGGAGTGGCTTAAGTGTTCTCTGAAATCTTACGATTCTAGGTAGTACTAGGCCAAGATTGTGATTTCAGTGGCGGAGGGACTGGCAGGTTCTAGGTACAAAATGTGCTCAAGGAAAGCAGAGTGAACACTGCGACTTTCCAAGACAGCACTTTTGTTACAGATTGAACAAGATGTGTAAATGCTGTCTCTAAACACAGGCACTTCCGTTCCATTAGTGAGGGGCAAGGTGAAGAAAGGTTTAATCTTACTGGAGCTGAAAGCACAGTGAAGATTACCACCTCTTCCTAAGAAACTGTAATTCTTGACTGCGATGCCTATTAAGATTATTGAAAATGAGAAAAGCTAGGCATTGCAAAGCTCTTGAGACTGTTAAATAAAAATAGAAATGATAAAGGAAAAGCCTTAACTCTAAACTATTGGGTTACGATCTAATTTGATTACAGAATATTGTCACAAGCGCATGTTATATAAGAAAATAAAGAAAAGCTATTGCTAAATAACATCGTTTGATGCAAGTTTTGATGCAACTTTTAAATTTCTTCAACATGCCCTTTCCCCAAAGGAATGTCCTGGAATACTTTTATAGTAAAATTATTTATGCACTCAAGTTGGAAGAGTAAAAAAAAAAATTCTACACGACACATTTTCCTGGAAAAACAGGACTGAGCAAGGGCTTGCAACTCACCAAAAACGATTTGTTTTTATAGGAAAAAAAAATGCTTAAGGTATCCCCAGCGACTTTCTTAAACAGTCAGTATCTAGGGATATTGACTATCCCTAGAATGTGATGTTTACCAAAGTTTTCTCAATGCAAAAGCTATCTCAACATGTAGGCTCATTTGTTTATCACAAATGGAGAGAAGAACGGGGACCAGGCAAGTGGCCGGGGGAAAGTAAACCTTAGAGGAAGCAAAAGAGGAAGTGTTGTAAGGGCCTTTCTTTACTTTCCACGTCCCTTTAGCGGTCGGTGAATATCAATGAAGTGTTACCGGCCTCAAGCCAGGAGTGCTGATCTGAACCCGCCTGAGCCCTGCTTCTTTTGAGCTTGAGAACATCAAGGCGTTTTTTGTTGTTTACTCGTTTTTCAACCCCCTACACACCACCGTCGCAGGTTTTTTTTTTTTTTTTTTTTTTTTTTTTTTAACTCACTCCACAGGGAACTTCGAGGTTTTACCTGTCTTTAATTTATGCAGCATTTTCAAATTGTGCCATCCCGGCAGGTGTGACCGCGCTTTGGCGGAGCCTCGGTGCTATTTTACCTGCTTGAGTCTTGTCAAAAACCCATTTGTATGCGCCCGGCTAATGTGCTAGAAATAAAAGCCCCAACCTGTCAAGTAAACTCTCTGCACCTGTACGAAGCAGTTAAATTGTTCCATCTGCCATTATCCCGGGAGATCAAAGGTCCTCCCGGGAGGGGTGCCCGAGAAGCAAAGCAAAGGATGGAGCTCCTTGGAGTTTAAATAAAAAAAAGAGGACGACGGACGAGCGGAGCGAGGAGAGGGGGGGCGAGACCCCGAGGAGCACAGGGTCCCCGAGGCCCGCGCCCGGCCCTCTGCTACCTGCAGGAGCCTTTGTCTGAGCCCGGCGCGCCGCGAGCACATTCTTTCACATTAAGAACCGCGGGGGAAGACATTCATTCACTCTTTTTTTTTTTTTTTTTTTTTTTTTGGTGACGTAGCCGGAGCATTCATGTGTTTTTAACCTTGAATAATTTTTGTCTCTAAGCTCCAAACAAGTTTTATCCTGTCCACAGGTCAGTTTTGTTACAGAGGCCAATTAGCAGTGCTACCTTCGCCTGCGGCAAAAAGCCAAGTAATCGCGGGGCGAGCCCTACGGAGAGGTTGGTGAATAACTCCGCAGAGCTGTCATTTGAAAGGGGAGCCTTTGAAGCATTTACCTTACACGGGACGCTATTGTCACTGCAGGGTGTTTGATCTTAAAATAATTTACTTAATGATCTCACCATGGAAGCAATTGGCAGAGCGAGATTAGGCTGTAAGGCCTAATGGACATGGGAAAAGTTAAAATTGCTGGAGGAAGCTACGTACAGCGCTGCGATCTGTCCGTGTTGCGTGTTCATTACCGACGGGGCAAAGCCGGGCTGACCGCGGTCAGCTCTGCACAGCTCATCAGAGAAAATCGTCAGAGGCGGGCCTCTCCCGCGGGACCGCAAAACGCTGCGCTGAGCGTTCTGCCTCTTGCCTGCATTTCGGCTTTTGTCGGAATTAAGGATCTGATTTTGTTTTTACAGCCAATGATTTTTTCTCTCTCTCTCTCTTTCTTGTTGGCAAACGTGGAGCCGTTGTATTGCGAAGGCACACAGGAGCAAGGTGGCACCTAGGAGGGCAAGCTTCTGAGCGGAAATCAGAGCCAAATGAAAATGTGAATGTCAGCCCTGTTTTGTTCGTCCCTCTCAGTTGGCAAGCAGGACACCAAGTAGACACAGGATTATTTGACATCATTATTCTTGGCCAAAATACAGCTTTCTCCTCTAGAAAGGAAAACTTTACAATATAGGCTCCAATTTGGCATATTTATAACTCGTCTCCTTGTCTTACATACACATCAATTCTACTTATGTGGCAATTGGAAGAATTATCTTAGGGCCAAGTTCCACCTGCTTTTAGATCAAGAGACAGCACTTCAGGTTTAAATTTCCTCATAGTTTTACTCTTTCAGCTGTTCAAAATTTGCTTACTGCCATAGCCCCTTGTTAAAAACACCTTCTTTTTCCTAATTATGGAATTGGAATAGACACCTGAAGCAAATACCCACTAGGAAAAAGCTCAACTTCAAAATTGCTCTCACCGTTTATGTATTTGATGCTAAATCTAAGGAAGTGTGATGCAATAGAATATAGATACTTAGTAAATGAACTAATTTCCTCTCTAATGCAGATTCCAGCTAAGTGAATCATAGCAGCCTACACGTCCAACCCGATATCTTGATATGTATTTGTCCTTTGGGACAAGATACCCGGGGATTGTATCTAACTGTGTCATCAGAATATTTGAATTTATGTTATTTGCGTAAAGTAGAAAAGCTCGACTTTGAGCTCAAAGCGTGAGTCTGATTCCCCAAGATCCACAACTTTAGCCTGTGTCTGGTAAGACAGTGCAATGAAATATTTTTAGTTCATGCAAATCAAGTAATTATGAGTATGAATACCAGCTTTATGCCAGCAAATGCCAGTTCGCGTGTACCAATTTGGGGCAGCACAAATGTTCTCCACTTTTTGAAATTTAGCTTTTGGACTTTCTTTCTGGTTAATCTACTGAGATATGCTTGAGAATCTCCACTTACCAAAATAGAAGAGCCCCCTTTTGAACTTGTTTTTTTTATTTTTTATTTTTTTATTTTTTAATCTATTACCTGTACTTGGAAATTAACAACTTATTACTATGCTTCACTAATTTCTTCTCTGGTGCATGGAATTAACTATCCGAGGCTGAACTAAAGATTATACATGCTTTGTTTATATATTCGACTTGTTAAATTACTTGATAAATGAGCATGGATCTGATGCTATATGGTAGAGCAAAGAATGGCAGAAAATCAGGATATGCATCAATGGGTCTTCACCTTCTTCAGGAGATACCAGGCCCACACAGGAAATGTGGGGATCGAAGGGACATAGTGTCTATGAAACATATAGGACCGGCACAGAAAATTGGAGATGCTCAATAAAAGTTCTTTCCCACCCTTGTTCTGGAAACAACTCTGAAGCTTTCAAGTCTGAGTTAATTTGAGGTCATCATTCCCCTCCCCAATTAGCATTCCCCCCATTTCCAGTCGTGATCCTGTAGAATGTTACAAGTGTAGCTGCTAAGAATATCTTAGATATTAAGAATATCTAAACATTCTGGGAGAAATCAGATTAGTCACCTCCAGGCCATCTCAAAACTGAACACTAACCTTAGGGTCCTGGCTTCCTCGGTGCTGGGTGCTTGGTGAGATTTCCTCTCCTCTAGCTTTTCTTTTTCTGTTTTTCCCACTTTCCCAGTTTTTCTGCCTCTCCCGCTGTGCGTTTCTCCATGTCTGTTGGCTCTCTGTCTCTCTCTGAAAACCCAGGATGTAAATTAAAAGGTCAAAGTTGAGTATGTGAAAATTAGGATTTTTTTTCTCGATCATCATTTGTAATTCATCTATCATGGTTTGCTTTTCCAAGTAATAGCTGTGCATTCACAAGCTTAATCTCAGAATCTCCCAATCTACCAGGAACCTGGATGTCAAGAAGCACTTGACCATCACAGACAGCAAATGCTGAACCATCTCCTGAGCTCAGCGAGGCAGCAACAGCTCTGCCAGTTTCAGCATTCACGCTAAAGGACGAGTCAGAAGAGAGGGGTAAAAAAGAACAAGGTCAAGGTCAAGCCACTCACCCACCTCTTCCCGCCCAGCTCTCCTCCTACCTTGCAATGATTACTGTACTATATGTCAGAGGTACTCCCACTGGCCTAGAACCATCATCTCATCCAGAAGACACATAAATTCCACCCAGGTAGTTCTAAAATCACCCAGCTGATCATTCAATTTATATACAGTATCAAGTGTTCATTTCACAGCCGCTATTTCAGTCCCACTGACCTACCGCTCCTTGACATGTGCTTTGCCAGGGCCCTCCAGTGATGTAAAGGTAAGTTTTTAGCACTTGCAGAAAAAGCAATTGAAGTTCATTTCTCACAGATTACCAGGCCCCATCAGAAATGAAGATGGCTGTAAAGCCGGCATCGGACAATTTTCAAATGCCCGTTGTGGTCAGTAGAAAGAGCCCAGTGCGGCGCCCAGGGGGATCAGATGAGTCACGTGGGCTTTGGTCCTGTTTCTCAGTATGCTCTGCTATATTGCTGTAAGGTCCCTCAGAGCACACTGACGCCACCAGGAGACTGAGATCTCGGGCCTTATCTCTAGAAGATCTTTATGCTATTCTCATTTCTCATTTCAGATTTCTCATTTTATTTTTTGCATAGTCCGATAGTGGCAGTGCTGACTTCAGAGGGGGATTGCTGGTAGCCTAGCAACAGTTGATGCAAGGAATTTCCAGAAGAATAGGGTGGGTAACATCTGTCCTGGCCCCGTGCTAGGAGTGTCTTTCTTGTCTTATGAGCTGTAGGAGAGCAGAGAGTCTGGGTAAAATAGGATAATCACCTTTCTCTGGGCTCTGCTTCATGATCACTCAGGCCATACCCCTCCAGAGCTGCACCAGTCCCTTTCTCCATTCCCACACCAGATATTCCGGTGAACCCTTGTTTCCTGGTCCCCCACCCTCTGTCTTCTGCTTCATCCTCCTACTAATTTCCTTCGCTGCTCTCTCTCTGAATCAAGTTTACACGAAGTGAGTTTCTGCTTGGGAAATTAAAAGATGCATTCTCTGGCCAGTGGTCCAAGTTCAGTTTTCAGACAATAAGCACAATATGGTTAAAGGACTCTGACCGATGTTTTCGTGAATTCCTTTCCCCAAACGGTAGGAGTTTCTGGGGCAGCCATTTTGCCGATAAGTTCAGGACAAGGGTGTTTGGAGACCCACAGATTCAAATTTGGAGAATGTGATGACAGATTTGAAACAATGAAAATAAGGTTTGTCGTGGTGTGGATTTTGTGTGTGTTTGTGTATATATTTTAGATGTTGGAAATAAAAAGCCCTGGTTCTTAAATATTAACTGGAAATTTAGTTTGTTTAAAACTATTTTTTCTTAAGCAATTTGCCAAGGACAACTACAGAATTTCCAAATTCTGAGGTTCTTACCCTGACTTTTCCAATCACAATCCCTTTGAATAATGTTAAATCTCTTCTTCAGCTATCATTCCTCTCACACTTCTCGAGGACAAACATCTGTAGCTATTTAGAGATAACATGGAAAAAACCTTGTCTCTAGTAGATGTTTTTCAGTAGATATTTTTCTAAGATGTAGCATAGAAAGTGGATGACTTATAAGACTTTCAGAAAAGCATATACCAACGTGACCCCTGCTATTAGCTCACACAATTTCTTGGGTGTCATAGGAAAAAGAGAACTAATATTTGATTGCCCTCAGAACATCAGACATGATGACTCACAGAAGCTTGTTCAGCCAAGGAAACTGAGGCCTCAGAGAGTAAAGAAAGGTCATGTTGAAGGTCATGAAAGCCCGTTCCTCTCACAGGCGCAAGGTTCTTGTAAAGCATTCTTCTTCCCCGGCATAAAATGTCCTTAGTGGTGGGGGTGCAGGTGCCTTGCGGTGGTGGATGCTGCAGTGCACTTCCCAGAGCACCCCACTCATGCCCAGATGCCCATTCTCCTGGCTACTGTGTACTGCGTGCTGATGACTTTAAGCCGAGTCCCTCTCTCTTTTTGTCTTCGCTTTAGAGAAAGACTTCTGTCAGGGTTATGCTCCCTCTCTGTGGGTGGCCTACATCCAAACTCTGGTTGATCTGGGGAATATAAAAATTGCTATACGCTTTACTTGGAGGTAGCTCTCTTTATAATGACAAGAGGTTTGGTTCGGTTTCCCTGTGGGCTGTTCCTCCACCCCAGGACACATAGGAAGGGTAAAGCGGGGAGGAGGCCTCTGTGGGGGATAAAGTCAGGAGAGGGAGGGGAAATGTTGGCAGCAAAAGAGGAGGAGCCAAGTTTGAATTTCAATTTTGGTGGAGGGAGGTGACTTCCTTGCATCTGAAGGGGAGGGGTTAGGGTTTCCTGTGCCCACAAAGATCAGGGGGTTAAGATTAGGATTAAGTTCATCAATAGCACACTAGCCTTCATCTCTCAGAATACCTGCTCCCTCTCCATCCCTCCCAAGCCCAGCCCCCTGCCTCAGTGAGGGGCTACCGAAGGGCCATCCCAGTTCCTCGTCTCAGGAGGGGTGACGGGAGGCCTTTCCTGCCCCTGTGCTGCAGTTCCACTACCCTCTGATCAATCCTGTTTTCTTCCCACCCCCCAAAGGTGTTGCTCCCGAGAGACTCCAATAAACTGCCTGCTTGTAAACTTCTAGCACAAAATCTTTCTCCCAGAACCTGACCTCGGACACTTACATTCATAAAATATGTCGTTTTCATACCCCACTGCATGATATCGCTGTGTTTGTAACAAATCGAGGCTCAGAAAAGTCCGAGGTGACGTTCAAGAAAGTGCTGGGCCTGAGGCGGAATCTAAATTCTCGACTCCTGGTTCATGCCTCTTATGACATAGTGCACAAGTGAGAGATATAAAAGTGTTCATACAGAACTATCCCTAAAAATGCTTCTGCTGAGACTATTACTCTTTATTACTCCACCTTCCACCGGTCATTTCTGCTTCCCGGGTTGCTCGCCTGTTCCCCTCCCCACACATGCTTTCCCATCCCCCCCCCTCCCTTCAGCTGTGCTTTCTGTACAACACCGTGAGGGAAGGGGCAGGAAAGACGCAGGCATTGGCACCACCCTGGCCTCAGTTTTGTGTCCCCGCAGAGCAGCCGAGAAGGAAGGTGGTGGCAGGGATGTCTCTGGTGCTCTGGCGATGCACCACTGACCTTCTGACCTTCTGTTCTAGACACCTCGTTCTTCTAATGCTTCACACACCTGGTCTTAAAGTAGAACCCATCAGAGTCAATGCCCCAATCGTCTTGTTTGCAGAAGGCAAGAATTTCTTAAGCTAATAACTATAAGAATGGGGCCATTGGGACACCCAGTAATTCCATGTAACTATTAAAAATGTCCTTAGCTCTGTTCATGGAGCTTACAATTCCCTAGGGGACCCTCAGTGGCTAAAGGAGGAAATGTCCTTTACACTCCTCAGTGAAAAGCCTGGAGATGTATTCACTGCCTTGATGTTCTGGAGCGTCCAGCGCCTTAGGGGATTTCCGCCTCTCCCTGCAAATCCTCTCAGATTGGATTTAGATGTAGCTCAAACCAATTAGCTTCTTTGGTAGCCTCAGGACAGGTGTTTGGAAAACCAAAGGTTTATAAGTACTCTGTTTTTTTGTTTTGTTTCTGATTCTTATTTTTTTTTTTTTCTGGTTTTTTTTTTTTTTTTCCTTTTCACAATATTTTGGAACACGAGGTAAGGTCTGTTCAGATCTATCTGTGTCCTGATGATTTCAACCAATATACCACTTTCTGCAGAAAAGTGTGTCTCCAGAAGATGCATTTAGGTTGGAAAAGTGTGGAAAGAGCAGAGGAACTCGTTAGTGGCCAGATGGCCCCTGATTGTTCTCCCCTTCGTCACTGAAGAAGACCTACCAGTCAAGGTGCTCACAGCTGTCCTTCGGCTTCCCCTGGGCGCGTGGTAATATTATGGTCTTGGAAAAAGCCCTACTCTGACCAGGCGTGCAATGTACATATGTGTGGCATTTCATCAAATTTCATTTATTCTCAGCTTAACTCTAAGTGATCTTTTTAAAAAAGAAAAAGGAAAAGGCTTAGACCTCTCATTTGTTTCTTGAATTTGTCTTTTATATTTTGCAGGACTTTCCAAAAACCTGTATATCATGGAATTTGTTTTAGAAGTGTCTCCTCTGTGTCATACCAATTCCCAGGAGTCCAGGAGTGGGCCTCTCAGGTCACCTGCCATCCTGATAGGCAGGGGTTAAAAGTGTGGAACCCAGATTTCCTTGGTTCACGTCTCCCCTCTGCCAGTCACTGGCCTGTGTGACCTTGGACAAGTCACTCAACCTGTCTGACCCTCAGTTTCCTCATGTGCAAAACGAGGATCCTAATAGTGGGGTTACTGTCAAGATTAACTAAATTAGTTTATTTTGAAATCCTTGCAACAGAGCTTAGCATATAAAACATCCATGTTATATATTATTTTTCTACTATCGTTGTTATCTTTCCCTAGACAGTTACAGCCTGAGTTTCAAACAACTGACCTTTGTGTTGCCATTTGTGGCAGAGAGAGAAAAGAGACAGACCCTTTTAAACATTTAAATATCATCTATTTCATAGGCAAATCTTTTTGTTTACTAAGGATGGAAATCAGAAAGTAAGTGCCCAATGTTTTAAAACTTGGAATGAGGTATTTTAAACAGTTCTCAATTTACTTAAGAGTTTTAACACAGCTAATATTAGTAGGAACTGAATGTCTGAGAATGAGGTTAGTTTTCTGCATAAACCCTGCTTTTAAAAAGCCCACACGAAGGGTCAAAGACCAGGAAATGCTCTCACTATAATTCTCATTTTCAGCTGAATTGGACATGGCAACAAGAATGCAGGCCTGAATAACATTATGTTCCAGGAGCCTTTAACTTTGCATCATAATGACCTGCGGTCTAAAAGAAGCAAATTGCAAATGGTTTCCAAAGGATAAACTCTAATTTATATTAAACTAGTGTTATAACTTAAGCAGCTCGTTTTGAAAGCAAAACGAAAAACCCTCATCGTTCGTGTGATGGCTCCTCAATGCATCCCTTTACGTTTTACCTGCAAAATGCTCTGTTTGCTGACAGGTTAAATGCACACTATACACAGAGGGCCAACATTTCTCTTTGTAACACTGCAGCAATCTTTCTAGTTTTAGCAGCATTCTTATTATTTTAAGCTGTCTCCATTGTCTTCTAAATACCATAATTAGAAGCTGAAAAGCTTACAGCAACCAAACCCAATAAGGTTTCATTATGAACAAAATATTCTACTGTGGCTCCACAAGCAGCCCTGTGTAGTCTAACATGATGAAGCCTTCAGTCTTCCTGCCCAATTAGGGCTCCAGGTATGTATAAAGTTTTCCCTTTCAGTATTATTTAGCAATTCCATCCAAGTTTGGGTTTCTTGGTCATAATTCTTTTCTAACTGGTCTCTTTGTTTCATTTTATGCAACTCTCATTTTCCTATAGACATGGAAAAGAAAACGTCTGCTGGAAAGCGTCTCTTGAGTGTCTTTTATTGGTAGAGTGGTATTTTGTGAATGATTTGAATGAGTCAGTGAGCAGAGAGCTGAAATAATTAAACTGCTTGGCTAAAGAGAGAGAGGGGGTTATTTTAGGGCCCAAGAAAATATGCCCCCCACCAGATCGGTGACTTAATTTTATGCTTATCTTCTTTTTCCTTTTGATTCAAGTTGTCCTGAACTCTATCCGAAAGTGAACTCCTGTGGGAAATGTTATAAGTCAGGCATTATCAGCTGTTTACACCTGAGTACAAATGAGTACATAAGCTTTTCCTCTCTCATAAAGAAAAAGTGAAAGCAGAGGGTGTCTAGATAGCTAGAGAGGGTTGAAAAAGACGGCTCAAGAAAAAAATAAGTTAGAAAGATTAGAAAATCAATCTCATGTTTTACCTGGGATTGTTGCTCATTTGAATCCCTTGCCTCAGTATATTGCCATGTCTTTCTGTGATGGCTCTAAGCTTGGAATTATTAGTAAAGTCGGAAGAAATAAAGTGCATTCTGGTATTCTATCGATATTTCAGGGAACACTTTCCCACAGCCAAAGAAACACTTGGTTATGAAGAATTCTCCTTTAAACCAAGCATGTGAAATGTGCAAATAAATGTCGGGGTTTTTTTTTTTTTCCTTTATTTTATATTCTGCTGGTGAAACACTGAACTCTGAAAAACGGGCATGTCACGATTGCTTCTCATAAATCTGCTTACCTGTCATATGTTTTCAAGGCTTCCCAACTGTTTGCTAATTATCAAGCTGTATTTCTCTTATTTCTCTCATCTTTTGAACACAATGAAGTATATCAATCAGCATAAACCTGAAGGAAACTGCTTCCCTCTGAAATCCCATCTCAACCGTTGTAAGATGCTGGGTCTCCCAGGACAGCCCCATCGCACATAGCGACATTTCCTTTCCCTCCTCACTCCCAGGCTGAGTCTAGATTCATATTCTTTCCCCTTTTCTCTTCCTTGCCACCTCTCCCCAGAAAACAAACACACACACACACACACACACACACACACACACACACAGCAAGGGCAGAACCTGCTGATGAAACCAGGGCATCGATACTCATCCAGTTAAGGAGAAAGTGACATGTAGAACCCTCTCCTTCATAAGGCACTGTGGTTCAGAATTCACTTTGTGAAGTGTCACTGTCAGGATCCCATCAGGGAGATGTGGAAAATCACCCATTGACTTGAAAACCTCTGGGGACATTGCTAGAAATCTACCTTTAAAACAGGCTCCCCAAGTGTTTTGTAAACCATGTGAACCAGAGAGCCACTGCCCTGGGCCTCCCATTCTCTAAAGAGAGGGCCACTTGTCCTTAAATAATGGGATCATTTAATCCTGAATTCTCTCCCAAAAGACAGATGCGTTATCACCCGAATTCCTGAGTCTGGCACAGAGAGAAGAGAGAAAGAAGGAGATTTTGCTTCTCCTAGACTGTTCTTTTTCATGCCCACTTTCATTGCCCACTGTTCCTGAAGGCAGAGGTCAACCTACATGCTCTGTGGGGCATGAAGAATCGGGACCCAGCGAGCCCAGCTGACCCTCGGGTACTCTCACTGTGATGGCAGAGGGAGGGCCTTCACCTTCCTGCCTTCTCCCTACTTGGCCACAGGGCTCAGCTTTAAGGATATTTCTAGAGTCCCCAGACATGAAGTTCTTCCTGATTTAATTTTTAAAAAGAATGAAAATAGGACTACTACATTCCATTCACATTATTTTTAAAAAAATAAAATGAAATGTAAATACCTGCTAAACTCAAAGACTTATCCTTTTCATCTCTATTTGCCCAGGTATTAATTCCATCCTGATGCTTTTTTCAGATGGTCCTTTGCCCCTGAGCAGCAAAAGACCCTTTAAATTTTTTTTTTTATCTGTCTCTAACTGGACAGAGCCTATAGTCTGAGAGTCCAGGACTGAAATTTTATTTTATGGTTCTGCAGAAAGCGAAACAGAGAAGGCTCCTTCTTTTTCACAATAACTTTAAACATCCAGCAAAAATCCTGAGAATAGACTCCTGGAGGTCTCAGAATTTGTCCAGTGTATATTGCCAGATTTAGCCTTATTTGGCAGAAATTTGAGGAGCTGATGACTTCTCCCTTTCTGGACAAAAGGGTAGAAAGTGAGAAATTTTTAAAGAAAAATTAAAATCAAACTTTATGAAAGAATTCGAGGATACATATAGATGTGGATAACAATGAACTAATAGGATGAATTAATTGTTCCCAAATTTTCAACTGGTAAGGGCTCTGGGTCGCATTTTTTTTTTTTAAATAAAAAATAACTTCTCTATTAAAAAATATCCCACCTTTCAGCATCACTTATAAGGTCCTTGGAATTTAGGTACGACCTGCTGTTTTAGTCTCACAGCATACCTATTCACACCTGCCTGCTCCAGCCTTACTTACTGATGCAATTTCTAGACGCGTTCTCTGATGCCTCCTTATCTGTGTACCCGCTGATCTTCCCCCGAGAAACTTTTCCTCCCCACCTCCTCCCCACACCCACGCCTCTTTACCTCTTCATTCGAATGAATGAAGGTGAAGTGAGGAACAGCAAAGAGCCGTGCCAAGGAAAATTAGTTCTACCCCTGAAACAAGATTGCACAAATACTAGATCTGTCTAGAAATAGACCGCCTACAAATAAACACTGATGATATTTACCTGCGAAGACTGTGTATCCCAGACGTTCTGCATCATGGTTGTACCAGACAGTGTGGAAGAACGAGGACCAAGGAAACAATAAGAGTAAAGCAGGAGCTGGAAACACGTGCTCAGATTCTGAGGGGAAAAATAAATGTCCTCCCTAACTTTTGTACAATCTCAAGGTGTTAAAGAAATGAGGTGTTGGTCAGTGAACCTGGATGAAAGGCCCTGGTTTTTATTCACAGACCGACATGAAACAATAGGCAATTACCATGACAAGAGGTTTGTATAGATTTAAAAAAAAAACCTTTTCAAATTATTGAACAGAGACTGGTCTCCTCCTCTTTTTCTTCTTAAGGTTTTGAGCCACTTCGAGCCAAGAGATCTATCAGATTTTTTTTCCAGCCCTGACATCATGCGATTTTGAAATCTAAATCAAAGGCCCCAAGTGCATTTTAAAGTTTTTAATATAGGGTTCAGCTGCCAAAGCCACCCCTGCCTCCTATTTTGGGAAGAAGGTGAGGGTAAGTCACCCTAGGCTTTTGTCCCTCCACTCGACCGAAGCTGCTGTTATCTAGGTTACAGAGCCAAACCCAGTGGCCTATTTTAAGTCCTCATCTGGCCCATCTATAGCATTTGACAAATGCCCACTCCCTCCTTGAAACCCTTTCTTAGTTTCCTTCTTGGTTTAGTCTCTTTTGATTCTTCATCACCTTCTAAACTCAACATTGGAGTAACTACAGCTCAGTTTTTGAATATCTTCTCTTTATACTCCTTTCCTAAGTGCCATCATTCAGTGTCATGGCTTTTTACGTGCTGATAACTCCCAAATTTATGTCTCGGTTCCCAGTGATGTGCCTGAGGCAGCTCACCTGGTCTCACAAGATCACATTTCTTCCCAACCCTGTGTTCAATGACAGTGACTTCACATTAGTAACCAGAAGTCAGCCATGGTGAGGTAATTGCACCAAAGAAATCGGCCAACATTACATATTGTGTCTCTACCCCCCTCCCCGCCACCCCGAGAGAATTAGTTGTTAAGCACTCCCCAGCTCACCATTTTTTCTGGCCTCTTCCCCTGAACTCCAGATTTGTGTGTCCAGCTGCCTACCGGATATCTCCGTCAGAGATCAAACATCTCCCACACTGAACACCTCCCGAGCAACCCAGTCATTCTCCCCCAGTTTTTGCCTCAGTAAGTAGCAACTCCATCTTTCTAGCTGCTCAGGTCAAAAATGTGTGAGTCATCTTTGACTCCTCCCTCTCATTCCACATATTCAAACCATTAGTAGATTCTATTGGTTTTACCTTCATAATATAGCCAGGACATTTCCAATATTTGATCAAGGCACTTCCACAGGGTGCATGGATTAGATCCAAGAAGGAAGAAAATGGAGTCGTGTTTCCCAGTAGATCTCATTAATCTAGTCAGACTTGCTGCTGTCCTTCCCTACTTTGCCCCTCTCCTAGCGGACTCAGCACTCGTGGTAAACAAGAGTCTTCTCTCCTTCATTTGATGACACACTCCGTTCACATACCCTCTTCTGTGCTTGTTTCAAAAAGCAATCAACAGCAGGGATAATCTTTACCAGTATCTCCCTCTCATGTATTTTCAACCATACGGGAGGTGTATGTGAATTCTCCATTCATGCAACACAAGGCCACAAATCAGAGGTGGACTTTCCATGGTGCTGATGAACCTTAGGCTTCAGGGTCCCTCGCTTGCCTCCTGTGAGTCCCGGGAATGACGGGGAGGAAAAGCCAGGCTGCCACTTCACAGGTACGTCAAGGTGCCACATAGTGAAATTTAATGTGCTAATTATATAATCTGTGAAAAGAAAGTTACCACATCTCTCATCTAAATATTTTTTAAATATTTTGGAGAGTTTTTAAAAGACTAATCATATTCCTGATATCTGATCAAATGAGTATAGTCCTGATTTTACTCTGATCTTCCAAAGAGTTTACATCATATTGCTACATGTCACATATGTAACTGGAACTTTGACAGCTCCTCATCAGAGTAAACTCAAAGCAATACTGTCAGTTATTATCCCAGATTACATTAATGGCATAAAATAGAATTTCAGAAACATCAACCATTAACATCTGCGGAATAATATGAGCTGCTTAATTACCACTTTTTCCCCTGACACTAACATTTTGGAAGGTTGTGCTGCCTCCACCAGCCTAGAGAAAGACAGAGCAGGGACCTTCAAACTGAGAATACAGGGAAACTGCACTAAGAGTCTGAGAGAATGATGTCCTCCTCAAAAACATTTCAGTTTTCCATCTTTCACTGTTCTAGCTGGCTAGCCTTTGAATGGTTGAAGTACAGATGGGTCAACCCCCTTAAATGTCACCCCCTCTCTTGTTAATAGCCAACGACAAAACAAACAGATGGCTAAAGAATGGAGTTGGAGGGGAGGGCAGATGGGGAGGGAAGGAATACAGGCTGGAAATAACTCAGTTCTTGGTTTAGCAAGTTGTGTGTGCAGAACTCTGCTGGAAATGTTCATGGGAGTTATACTTTCAGAAAGACGATAAGATTGGATTACATCTTTAAAATAATTGTTCAGATAAATGGACTGGCACAGAGGAGAAGCCTATATTGACTTTCTGTTTACCCAGAAGGGGGAGAAAAGTACAAAACAAGCTTTTCTTTAAGTACAATGGCAATCTTCTAATAGCAGTACTGACTTGCTCCAAAATACAGGACTCAGAGGTTGATAATCATCTTTCAGCTTAGGTTATTGCATGCAATTTTTCACGTTCATTCAGCTTTCTTCATATAGCTCTTAGTAAAGTAACTCTCTTAACAATAAAAGCTTTTATGGAGCCCATTGCACTGGAGAGCTAACCACTCCTGTTTTTTTCTTCTTTTTCATCTTCTTTTTATTGGCTCCTTGGAATATTTATTGCTGCCTTTGTTCTCACTGCAAACTTATGCATCTGGCTGTGTGTGGCCATTCTCGTTGTTTTTGTTGTTATCACTGATGGGTAAGTGTGTATATATATATTGGGGTGGCTTCGTTTTTGCACATGTGATTCTATTTTCATCATCATTGTTTAACCGAGGAACATTCACTCCTGAACTCTTTTCACTGTGACCTGCATGACATAAAACTTTATGTGCTGCCATGCTACTTCTTCCTGATAAACAGGTTCTCTGGCGGAGGGAGCCTCAAGTGAGACTGGGCTTCAGGAACAAAAGCTTGACTTTCTGAACACTGGATGAACAGATTAGATTCCCTGGTAAAGAGTTTCACAAGAACTAACTTAAACAAGCAGAGTGAGCACCATCTGGCCTGGATCAAGGCAGAACAAGGAAGCTTATACTATAGCTCAGCCTCATGGATGCAGGAACAGCACACACGAGAAGACATCCATCTTTACTGCTGTATTAAAGCCCTATATTTAGGCATGACAATATTGGCACCACAGTCTCCAAACTCATACTGAAGTATATAGCCTTGCCATCATAATTCCTGCTACTATTAAGTCAGTCCTCTTATCTGAAAGATAAGACACTAGTTGAGATGGCTGACCAAGGCAAGTTATTCGACTCTCTGAGCCTAAGTTTCTGCATCTGCAAAATGGGAATAATTATAGTATCTACATTATAGGGTTGTGGTAAGGATTGAGATAAAACAAGTGCTTCGAATCATACCTGGCCCATACTAAGATCTCAAAATATTGGATCTTATTTGCCCTCTAATTAGAAAGTAAGCTCCATAAGGGTATATTTGGTCTGTTTTGTTCACTGCTGTATCTCTAACACCTACAATTTAATAGGTGCCAATTAAATACTTATTGAAAGAACTCCTCGGCAGGCATTTGTTCCTATAAAGGAATAGGGAGAGGAGTCTCCTAAATGTCAAGTACTGGAAAGCCATGGGTTTCCATGGGTACCGGTCCTGTTAAGTGCCCATCTAAGGGGGATTTAGTTGAAAGGAGTTTGGAGGTGTTTCACCTCCCAATATTGCTTCTAGGTCAGGAACTCTCAAACCTGTCCAGAAAGCAACACAGGTGATTCTCAACTCACAAAAATCGACCTCTCTTTTCCGCCTCACAGGGATCATTTCTCATGACTCCTCTCTGCTGCGAGGCTCATTCAGAAGTTCTTTGGCACAGGAGGCTCTAAAGGATTATGATTCCCTTGTTTCTGATGCACTGTAGCCAAACTGAACATAAAACTGTTTCATTGACAAAGATAATCGGAAATCACAGATCTCTTGGCTTTGAGTGCTGGAGTTTGTAAAGACATTTTTATACTAACTTGATCTTTATAACAAACTGCTACATTTATTAATACATTTGTTAACATTGGACTCTTTCTGAATACATCTCAGTTGAGGCCTTAACACAAAACATTGGGTGGTAGGTATGTGTGTAATTTTATTAATCTATAGCTTCATTTCTCTATAGATCCATGCTTAGCTTAATGGTTCCTTTAGACAACTAGATGAGTTAAAGACAAACTCAGCTCCTTGCTTTCTTCCATATAGCCAGTCCATGATGGGGTCCATGAAGGAACCACAAGTGGCTTTGCTGATGGCAGAGTAGGGCGGAAGTGCTTCAGTGCTGACTTAGCCTACTTCCGAGCCTGCGCTGTTACCTGATTCCTTCAGGAACTCCCTGGGGCATGTATATGTTGAGCAGAGTTGGATGCAGTGGATCAGCTGTATTGAGCGTCATGGAGTAGGCCACTCCCCACCCAGGAGAATGTGGGCATTATTGTAGAGATCAAGGATTTCCTGGAAGATGAACCACTGCTCAGAAGCCCTGGGAAATCCAGAAAGTCAGGGACCATTTCAGCCCAGCTCAGCGCATAGACGGGAAAGAACTTCGTGCCTCTACAGGTGCTGCAAAGGAGGCAGTTGGGTCATTCACGTGTATTCTTGGTGGTCGGCGCGTGCCGGCAGGCTTTTCCAGCATAAGCAAAGGGAACCTCAGTAACCTTGTTGATTCTGTCCTCACCCTCTCAGTTTCTGTGCTCTGTAGTAGCATTTAATGGAATATTTGTGCTGCTGAGCCCCAATTTAGCTAGGGGAGGATTGAAAAAATAAGTTTCCTTGTACTCATGGCATATAGTTGAGAATGGATTTTTGAAAACGTAGGGGCATTCTTTAAACCATAGAGAGGCACATATTTTAAAATGAAGATTCAGAGATTCAGTATTTGAGATCTTCTCTGTTACAGGAAATCTAAAATATAAAGAGATTGGGATTGGGCAAAATGTACGGGTGGCAAGCCAGAAAGTCTTGGCTGGAGCCACCAAAAATACTGTCACGAAACCATGAACAATGTAGAATTTGCCTAAGTGCCATTTGGGAAAACCTCACTTGAACAGCTCTATCCCTTTAAGGGTCAGTCAAATGATCTGACCTACTGGACATTTGTGAAAGCTGTATGACAGACCCCCTCCTTCAAGGTTTGTTTTTGTTTATTTTGTTTTTGTTTTTTGTGGGTTTGTGTTTTTTTTGTTTTTTGTTTTTTGGGGGGGGGGTTTGTATTTCAGGAGCTACGGAAGCAATGGCAATGACAGCACAACTTAAATCCATCTCTCTTCTATTATAAAATAAGGTCAAGCCTCCTATAAGTCTTGTGGTCATTTCTTCCTATGTAAGCCTGAGATCAACTGACCCTCGCTACACTGAGTTAGCTCAGTTTTAACTCAAAATGAAGAAAGTTTAATAAAACTTTGGTGAAGTATTCAAACATAAATTCCAAATATCTCACAGTTGTATGATCTCCATGGTTATATAGTAATCTTGTACAGAAAAACTGGTTAGAGTTGGGTGCCAGGCACCCCCAATTTATTTCTAAAATAACAGAAAAAAAATGTGTTTTGAGTCACTTTAAACTGATTTAAATGACCATGTGTCTTACATCACACACATACACACAAAAAGAAATAGTTTTCTCTAATTCTGCGAAGACACAGATTTCTAGCAACAGCTATTTGATCACTGAAAATTTTGACCTTGAGGATCTAGAGCTGTGATTCTCAACCAGGGGGCACTTTTGCCCACCTGGGGACATTTGGCAATATCTAGAGATATATCTGATTATCCCAAATCATGGGTGAGAGTGGGGGGAGGAGGATTTGCTATCGGTAACTAGTGCAGGTAGAAGTCAGGGATGCTGCTAAACACTCTGTAATGCACAACACAGGCCCTCACAGCAAAGAAGTATCTGGTGCAGAATGCTCTTAGTGCCAAGGCTGAGAAACCCTGAGATAGAATATTGAAAGCGAGCCTGGTACAGTGTTATGAAAATATTAACATAGTGAGTTATTGCAAGGAAAATTTCTCAACCAAGACCTCTTTTGGAAAACCTGTAGAGTATTAGAGTGGTTTCAGTTTAATAGAAAAGAAATATATAAATTTTAAGTTAAGATTAATTTTAATTAATGAGGGTTTCCAAAGAAATGGTTGGAAGACTTCATGAAAGCATAGTGATATCCCTAATTTAATATTAAGAATAACACAGTAAATTAGCCTATCCAGAAACAACTCGCCAGCCCATAGATAGATAATCTGAGACATTTTTAAAGTACTGACAGTGCGCATGAGGCACAATTGGCTCTCCTGTGGCCAGCATGTCACATGACTTACAGCAGTGCCTGCAGTGCAGATGTCACATCGTCCAGTTCTGCAGCATCCTTCTTTCCATCTATTGAAGGCTGCTTGAGAGGCACAGTATACACAACAAGCATTCCACGTGTGTGAGGACGGATTTCAGAGGGATGAAATGCCTTATAGCAACACTTCTCTCCTGTAGGACTTTATTCCAATTATGAAAAGGCCATCTTTCCATTCTTTCTAGCAGTTTTTATATTCGCCATGCTTCTCAGTATGTTTGTGTTGCTATAACAAAACACCACAGACTAAGTGGCTTATAAGCAACAGAAATTTATTTCTCACAGTTCTGGAGGCTGGGAGTCTGGGATTGGGGTGCTGGCATGGTCAGGGAGGGACTTCTCTTCCAGGTCAGTCTTCTCACTGTGTCATCATGTGGCGGAAGGGAACAGAAAGCTCTGTCCAGCCTCTTTTATAAGAACACTAATCCTGTTAATGAGGGCTCCACCCTTATTACCTAAGCACCTCCCAATGTCCCCATCTCCTAGGACCATTGCATAGGGCATTAGGATTTCAACATATGAATTTTGAGGGGATGCAGACATTGTGACCGTAACACAATGATTACATCAAATTTTGCCCCAACTTCTCTCACTTTGGTTTTTATCTGTAGGCTTACTTAAATATTAAATATATTTCCTCACTGCAAACATAAATGATCAGAAGCATATTATATAAATCTTCTTTGCCATTAATCTTTTTAAATGAGATATATTATTTGTTCAGAAAATTATATTTGTATAGGATTAATTTGTTCTCACTGGGCTGCAAGTTTAGGAGAAGGCACCCAATAGAAATAATTCCTAGGAGACAAAAGATATTAAC
>NW_011888785.1:346093-348643 GCF_000151845.1 Pteropus vampyrus | reverse complement strand
TTTTTATCTGACTTTGGTGGCAGGCTGAGAAGGAGAGAGAGGACACAGAGAGCCATTGGCATAAACTTTATCGAGGCATGAAGTTAAAAGAGTCTGGAAAATCATGGGAAGGATTGGAAGGCATTAGGGACTAACAATCAAGGCTCAACGAGAGAAGTAGGACCAATAGGAGAGACTTATTCAGAGATTTATGGACAGGAATTGTCTTCGATGACTGGGGGGCTGACGAGGCAAGTCTGAAATCCACTGAGCAGGTGGTCGGGCTGGGACTCTCATGCACAGGTGGGCACTACTGTTCACAGGTGGGATTTCTTCATAGAATCCTTGATTCTGCCCTTAAAGCATTTCAGCTGATTTAATTATGCCCACCCAGAATTTGTAGGATCATCTCTCAAAGTCAACTGATTATGGACTTTAATCACATCTGCAAAACATCTTCACAGCAACACTTACATTAGAGTTTGATTGAGTAACTGGGGGCTGTAGCCTAGCCAAGCTGACACACGTCAAAAAAGATCATCACAGTGACCACCTGGAAAGAGGAAACAATAGAAAAGGCTAGTAAAGGTCAGATGTGGCAGGTCCATCTACTCTCGATGTCCCAGCAGGCTTACTCAAATATTTAAAGCTCACTCGGTGGCAGCCTGCTCTGTTTCATGAGATTGATGCAGATAGTCTATGACTGAGTTTACTAACAAGCAGAATAACTTCTCCCTTAAAATTAAGGTAACTCTCTAATTTATTATCCAAACTATGACAATATTGAGAGTAACAGAGGGTTCTGTTAATTGTTATGTCAGGAGCACTAGCAAAAATCAGGCGAACCCCAGACAAACCAGCACATCACTCAGCCAGAGATGCTTTGGGTTCTTCTTTTAACTTGCCTCTCAAGGCTTCTTCAGTACAATGTGGATATTCAGAGTACTTCTTGCCAATTTTTAATATCACAACAGGGGAAAATGCCTTTAACATGAAGCTTTGTTCATTAAAGTTTACATGGAGCAATGTTACTAACACTGGAAAATATTTTTTAAAAGCAAGAATAATTTTTCCTTGAATGAACCTACAAGTGAAAGGATTGTTTTTAAGTAAATATTAAATGGATAATAATTGTGAACAGTAGCCCCTCCTACCAATCCATGCCAAGTGATAGGGTGATGATATTGCGTGAGTCAGGCAGTAAGGGGTAACAATTAGATGCTTGACTTTGGTTCACATCCCAACTCCTTTCTTATTAATTATGTGAACTTGGACAAGTTTCTTAGTCTCTCTAGGCCTTAGTTTCCTTATCTGTTAGTTGAGGTTAAAAATGAAGCCCATACCACAGGAGCATTTTAGGATTAAATGAAACAATGTATGCTGAAATTGCTTGGTACACAGTGCCTGGCACGTAGTAAATTTTTCCATAATCAGGAGTTACTATTATTGTAATACAGCTGTGCAGCCTTTGAACTAAAATATCAAATAAGATTTTTTTCAGGCAACACAATAAAATGCTACCCTTATGTTTACTTTTATGGATGCTATGATCTGGTAGGGTTATTTTTTAATAGCACGCTCATTAAAATGTATTATCCTGATGCTTTATCTGGAAGTATGCTGCTGTGTGATAAACTAACCTCTTCCTAAGTCGTAAGCATCATCCACATCTTCAAAACCTTTTTCATAAATGTGGCTCCTATCCATAAAGTATAATTATTGAATACAGCTATGTTTTTGAGATTTCTGCTGAGAGAAAAACTAGCAAAGCCACAGGACTATTCAACCTTACTAAAATGATGGGGAATAAAAGAGCTTTCCCACCACGCTTTGTAGTTTATGAGACTTTTTCCAGATAATTCATTAGTTGTAAATGACATGAAAATCAATTAATTTTAATGGTGGATAACAGATTATGGTATTTAATAGTTCATCTAATTTCATGAGGCAAAGTGAATTAGACAATGCTGTGTAAATCTAATGAGAGTTGTGAGAGCTCGTTTGACAGTCAAATGCGAACATGAATGGGCATATCAGAATTAGATAAAAATGAAAGCATTCTATAGAAACTATATTTTGTTCATATACAGAATTAAGTTAGAAACCTTATGAAACATAAAACTTGTACTTTATTTCCCTTTAGCTAGCTCTTAAAACTCATTCATTAAGCACTTACTATCTGAGCCATGTCATATCTGTTAAAGAAAATAACACAGGATGATGATACATGCATTCCCCTCTCCCTTCATCTTTCTAAATGTAAGTAGAGTGACTTAGAAATGTTGGTGTTAAAAAGTTCTTCACGAAGGGTTTTTTATGGACATTTGGAATGATGGAGGACCAGGTTCTATTCATCTGTGTGATAAAAATAGCCTGTTTTCTCCAATAATTTTTATCATTCTTGAATAAGCCCATTTTAACTCAAAGTAGCCACTGGTATTAAAAATAGCCTGTTTTCTCCAATAATTTTTATCATTCTTGAATAAGCCCATTTTAACTCAAAGTAGCCACTTCTACATAAGATTTAGCACAGCTGAGACTTTGGGCTCATCACTTCCTCCCTCCCCCAAC
>NW_011888785.1:342799-346043 GCF_000151845.1 Pteropus vampyrus | reverse complement strand
TATTAAATGGATAATAATTGTGAACAGTAGCCCCTCCTACCAATCCATGCCAAGTGATAGGGTGATGATATTGCGTGAGTCAGGCAGTAAGGGGTAACAATTAGATGCTTGACTTTGGTTCACATCCCAACTCCTTTCTTATTAATTATGTGAACTTGGACAAGTTTCTTAGTCTCTCTAGGCCTTAGTTTCCTTATCTGTTAGTTGAGGTTAAAAATGAAGCCCATACCACAGGAGCATTTTAGGATTAAATGAAACAATGTATGCTGAAATTGCTTGGTACACAGTGCCTGGCACGTAGTAAATTTTTCCATAATCAGGAGTTACTATTATTGTAATACAGCTGTGCAGCCTTTGAACTAAAATATCAAATAAGATTTTTTTCAGGCAACACAATAAAATGCTACCCTTATGTTTACTTTTATGGATGCTATGATCTGGTAGGGTTATTTTTTAATAGCACGCTCATTAAAATGTATTATCCTGATGCTTTATCTGGAAGTATGCTGCTGTGTGATAAACTAACCTCTTCCTAAGTCGTAAGCATCATCCACATCTTCAAAACCTTTTTCATAAATGTGGCTCCTATCCATAAAGTATAATTATTGAATACAGCTATGTTTTTGAGATTTCTGCTGAGAGAAAAACTAGCAAAGCCACAGGACTATTCAACCTTACTAAAATGATGGGGAATAAAAGAGCTTTCCCACCACGCTTTGTAGTTTATGAGACTTTTTCCAGATAATTCATTAGTTGTAAATGACATGAAAATCAATTAATTTTAATGGTGGATAACAGATTATGGTATTTAATAGTTCATCTAATTTCATGAGGCAAAGTGAATTAGACAATGCTGTGTAAATCTAATGAGAGTTGTGAGAGCTCGTTTGACAGTCAAATGCGAACATGAATGGGCATATCAGAATTAGATAAAAATGAAAGCATTCTATAGAAACTATATTTTGTTCATATACAGAATTAAGTTAGAAACCTTATGAAACATAAAACTTGTACTTTATTTCCCTTTAGCTAGCTCTTAAAACTCATTCATTAAGCACTTACTATCTGAGCCATGTCATATCTGTTAAAGAAAATAACACAGGATGATGATACATGCATTCCCCTCTCCCTTCATCTTTCTAAATGTAAGTAGAGTGACTTAGAAATGTTGGTGTTAAAAAGTTCTTCACGAAGGGTTTTTTATGGACATTTGGAATGATGGAGGACCAGGTTCTATTCATCTGTGTGATAAAAATAGCCTGTTTTCTCCAATAATTTTTATCATTCTTGAATAAGCCCATTTTAACTCAAAGTAGCCACTGGTATTAAAAATAGCCTGTTTTCTCCAATAATTTTTATCATTCTTGAATAAGCCCATTTTAACTCAAAGTAGCCACTTCTACATAAGATTTAGCACAGCTGAGACTTTGGGCTCATCACTTCCTCCCTCCCCCAACGAGCTCAATTTACAGCCCAGTTTCTATTCCCCCAACAGAACAAAATGTATAAGGCGGCTTCCCTGGAAAGTTTCTTTTTGAAATGCTTTTAAATGGTTACTTTGAAATAGTTGCAGCTCTACAGTAAAGGAATCATGAGGTTACAGTTGCCTGGTTTCTATTGATTCTCCTAGTTAGTAAAGAGTTAAACAGTGAAGTGTGGTCTTTTATTTTTATTTTTATTAAGAAAAAAAAAAAGCATTTGGAAGGTGCTGGAGAGGGAAGGCCTGGTCCTAAGTGGTCATGTGGCTACCGCCATTCATCTTGGTAGTGACTATCTGTCAAAAGTGGCAAGAGTCCCTGTTAACAGCCCTGACCTGAGCAGTAATGAAGGGAGAGAGCACAGCAAAGTGTCCATTATCAGCAGGTCGGGAGCAGTAAATTGGAGCAGTTTGCTTCAATCTTCCTGCAAGTTGAAATGTAAGATAGGTGGGGATCAGCAAGAGGCAATTTTATCCTATGATCATTTTTGTCAGATCGCATCAGAGTGGCAACTTAGTTCGATGCATGATTTCAATTAACCAACTCTGGCCGTAATGCTTCCACTGCTGGGGAAGCTCTTTTCCGAGCCTGGGTTCCTCATTATTCCTTTAAACCCACCTGAGCACAGACAGTGAGGGGAACTGTGAGATTAGGGGAAAAGGAAATGACACATGTGGATGGCAGCAGCTGCCCACAAACCTCACATCTGTACAGCAAGCATTGTGGTGTTCTGGGTGCTCTAAGTGCTACCTTTGCTTATCTGCAAATTTCCTAAATCGTAAATCTGTTTGTAATGACCTTCAACTCCAGATTTTAGATATGTTGAATTTGCATGTTGCTTACTTTTTGACAAAAGAATTAGCCTTTTGGACGACGGTTTTAGAGAGGGTCAGGTCACAATTCTGCACTTGTGCTAAGTCACATGAAGCTGCTCACAAGCACAAGAAAAATGAGTGTGATGCTTAAGACTGAAGCTTTAACTCTTGGATCCCTGTGAAATATTTACTTGAAGGCAAAAGTGAATACTTGGTTCGATGATTCTTTAAAACATATTTAAATGTGCATATGCAAGGTCATCTTTGCTCTCCAGAAACTTACAATTCAGGAGGAGAAATCAGATATACACAAGTGGCTATGGTGAAAGTAGCGAGTGCCATAAGAGGGAAACAATGTCCCATAAAAATTTAGAGAAATGTCACTTTTGGTTGGAGAAATCAAGGCAAACACGGAAGAGATAAACATTTAAACTGGATCTTGGTGAATGTATAGGATATTTCCGGGTGAAATTGGAGAGTGACTTTTATTAGTTTTCTATAACTGCCTAACAAATTACCATAAACTTAGCTGCTTACATCACCACTTTGTTAGCTCTTGACTTTGGGGGTCAAGAATGAGGGTAGCTGGGTTCTTTACTCAGGATCTCACTAGGCTAAAATCAAGGCGTCAGCCAGGGCTGCAGTCGCATCAGAGACTTGGGTTCCTCATTTAAGCTCATGTAGAGTGTTGGCAGAATTCAGTTCCTTACAATTGTAAGACTAAGTCCTCACTGTCTTACTGGCTGTGAACTGGGGTCATTCTCAGCTCCTAGAGGCCACTTGCTGTTTCCTGCCATGTGGTCTTCCCCAATATGGGTTTGCTCCTTCAAGACCAACAGGATTAATCTTTCTCATGTTAAGCACTTACTGATTTGTCAGCCCCACCCAGATGACTGCTCTTTTGATTAAAAAGCCAACAGATTAGTGACCTCACCCCAGGAGTGACATCCC
>NW_011888785.1:341006-342749 GCF_000151845.1 Pteropus vampyrus | reverse complement strand
GTTCTTTACTCAGGATCTCACTAGGCTAAAATCAAGGCGTCAGCCAGGGCTGCAGTCGCATCAGAGACTTGGGTTCCTCATTTAAGCTCATGTAGGGTGTTGGCAGAATTCACTTCCTTACAATTGTGAGACTAAGTCCTCACTGTCTTACTGGCTGTGAACTGGGGTCATTCTCAACTCCTAGAGGCCACTTGCTGTTTCCTGCCATGTGGTCTTCCCCAATATGGGTTTGCTCCTTCAAGACCAACAGGATTAATCTTTCTCATATTAAGCACTTACTGATTTGTCAGCCCCACCCAGATGACTGCTCTTTTGATTAAAAAGCCAACAGATTAGTGACCTCACCCCAGGAGTGACATCCCATCATACTCACAGGTTCTGCTTCCAGTACAGGGGAGGGAACTATACAAGGTGTGTATATCAGGGGTTAAAAACCCTGGGGACCATCAGGCATCACCCTATAGGAAGAACAGCTTTTGAGAAAAAAGGAAGCACTAGGGATGTTTGTGAACTGGTAATGTGTTAGAGTTTTCTCAACCAAATGAAAAAATGGAGGTTGTTTGAGAATATTGGCCTTGAAAGTGATTTTAGAATAAGTCTATATAGCATCTTATATTTCAGAATGCATACTCACCAAAGGCTTTTTAATGCTGACATAATTACCATCATGATTTTTAGGAAAATGACTCTGCTGTGCAGGATGGATTGACAGAGGAGGGGTGGTTTAGTCTATTTCTGCGAGGATGGATTCTGTGAGGACGGGGTCTTCTGCTGTTCATTGCCATAGCCCCAAGTGGAACATAGTGGCATTCATTACGCATTTGTTGAATGAATGAATGTGGTCAGAACACACAGGGAACAATTGCCATAGTCTGGATGAGCAATATTAAACGAGGAATTAGGGAGGCGGCAATGCAAAAGGAAAAGAGGAGAGGTATTGAAAAGATATTGCAGAACTATCAGCAATGAGCTTTACAAACAGATGTGAAGTAGGAAGAAAAGAAAAATCAAAAGTGATATCAAGATTTATAATGTGGGTTTCTGGGAAACTGGAAAATAATGAAAAAGAATAATTCATTATTTAGCCCTATACAGAGAATATCACCAATTGTTTGGCTAGAATTTTCACTTTTGAGGCAGATTTTTGGTGTTGCGTGGACAAACCCAAGTTACATTCGTTAATGGTATTTTTTTCACTTGTCTATAGTTATTTTTTTCAATTTTGAGATATAATTGACGTACAGCACTATATAAGTTTAAAGTGTACAGCATAATTGACTTACATATATTATGAAATAATTATCACAAAGTTTAGTTAACCATCATCTCATACGGATACAAAAAAAAGTTTTTTTCTTGTGATGAGAACTCTTAGGATTTACTCTCTTAACTTTTAAATATCCTATACAGCAGTGTTAAAACTATGGTCATCATGTAGTACATCTCATCCCTGGAACTTAATTATCTTATCACTCCAAGTTTGTACCTTTGACCACCTTCCTCCAATTGCCCCACCCCCAACCACTGCCCCACTCCCACCTCTGGTAACCACAAATCTGATCTCTTTTTCTATGAGTTTAAGTTTGTTTGTTTGTTAAATTTCACATATAAGCGAGATCATATAGTATTTATCTTTGTCTTATTTAACATAGCATAATGCTCTCAAGTTTCATCCATCTAAATAGCAGGATTTTCTTTGTTTTATGACTAAATATTCCTCATGTGTGTGTGTAAGTACATACC
>NW_011888785.1:337181-340250 GCF_000151845.1 Pteropus vampyrus | reverse complement strand
CCCTATACAGAGAATATCACCAATTGTTTGGCTAGAATTTTCACTTTTGAGGCAGATTTTTGGTGTTGCGTGGACAAACCCAAGTTACATTCATTAATGGTATTTTTTTTCACTTGTCTATAGTTATTTTTTTCAATTTTGAGTTATAATTGACATACAGCACTATATAAGTTTAAAGTGTACAGCATAATGATTTGACTTACATATATTATGAAATAATTATCACAAAGTTTAATTAACCATCATCTCATACAGATACAAAAAAAAAGTTTTTTCTTGTGATGAGAACTCTTAGGATTTACTCTCTTAACTTTTAAATATCCTATACAGCAGTATTAAAACTATGGTCATCATGTAGTACATCACATCCCTAGAACTTAATTATCTTATCACTCCAAGTTTGTACCTTTGACCACCTCCCTCCAATTGCCCCACCCCCAACCACTGCCCCACTCCCACCTCTGGTAACCACAAATCTGATCTCTTTTTCTATGAGTTTGTTAGTTAAATTTCACATATAAGCGAGATCATATAGTATTTATCTTTGTCTTATTTAACTTAGCATAATGCTCTCAAGTTTCATCCATCTAAATAGCAGGATTTTCTTTGTTTTATGACTAAATATTCCTCATGTGTGTGTGTAAGTACATACCACATTTTCTTTATCCATTTATCTGTCAGTGGACGCAGGTTGTTCCCATGTCTTGGCTATTGTAAATAATGCTACAGTGAACATGGGAGTGCAGATAGCTCTTTGACAGGTGTTTCTGTTTTCATTTTCTTTGGATATATTCCCAGGAGTGGGATTGCTAGATCACATGGTAGTCCTAATTTTAATTTTTTGAGGAACCTTCACATTGTTTTCCATAGTGATTGTACCAATTCACATTCCAACCAACAGCGCACAAGAGTTTCCTTTTCTCCATATCTTCAGATTTTTTTAATCTCTTCTTTTTGATGATGGCCATTCTAACAAGCATAAAACAATACCTCACCTCGTTGTGGTTTTGATTTGCATTTCCCTTATGATTAGTGCTGTTGAGCATCGTTTCATCTACCTGTTATGTCTTCTTTGGAAAAATGTCTATTTGGGTCCCTTTCCCATTTTTAAAACAAAATATTTGTTGTTTTTTTTTTCCTTTGAGTTATATGAGTTCTTTATATACTTTGGATATTAACTCCTTATCAGACATACATGGCTTATAAATGTTTTCCTCATTCTATAGGTTGTCTTTTTTCTTGGTTGATCATCCTTTTGCTGTGCAGAAGCTTTTTAGTTTGATGCAGTCCTACATGTTTGTTCTTTATTTTGTTGCTTGTGCTTTAGGTATCATGTCCAAAAAATCATTGCCAAGAAGCTTTTTTTAATATGTTTTATTCTAGGATTCTTATGGTTTCAAGTCTGACATTTATATTTTTAACCAATTTTGAGTTAATTTTTGTGGCTGGTGTAAGATAGGGCTCTAGTTTCATTCTTTTTCATGTGAATATCCAGTTATCCCAGCACCATGTACTGAAGAGACTGTCTTTTCTCCATTGAATATTCTTGGCTCCTTCATCAAATATTTTAAGTCTTTGATTTAAAATATATATTGTATGTATGGATATGGATAGATAAATGTTGCTTATCTGTGGCATATATATAGTTAAAATTCATATTATATATGTAACTAATTTGGAAAAATTTATAAATGACAACCAAGATTATTGAAGAAATATGAGTTAGATAGCTCTCATCAGAAAAGACTGAAGTAATTGAGCCATTTAGTCATAAAACTTTAGGGTGGGAGGTACCATAAGTGTTGTCCCATCCAACCTTTAGCCAGTGAATAATCTCATACACGCCAGTGCGTAATCATTCTATTTTGCTTAGACAATTCCAGAGATGGAATCCACTAGATTTATGGATAACCCATTTAAGTTTGGGGCAGCTTTAATTGTTTGTAAGCCTTTCACCAATATCAAAATATGCCTTCTCATGACTTACCTCCATTGCTCATTGCCTGGTCGCTGGAGCAATGCCCAAGATCTAATGTTCCCCAACATGACAGCACTTCAGACTAAGGAAAGTCCCATTTTTGTGTGTGAGAAATACATTCCTAAGGACCTTTCAATTTAAAAATTCATAGAAACTGAGACTAATTCTGGTAAAGGATGGTGGTTATTGTTTGCTGGCTAAAAGTGGTGCTTCTTCCACGTGGCAGTAAGGGAAGTACTATCCACTAACCCTTTAGGTTTGAACTTACACAAGTCTTGATTCATTTTTAATTTTGGAGAGTTGCCTTTGGAGAATAAGGAGAGCTGTTTCAAATTCCTTTGAAAAGGGAGAGAACTGTATTTGAAAACTGTCGTGTCTCCCAGGCTTCTCTTCCAGAACCCCTTCAGCATATGGAGACAGTTAGAGGTATCATATTCGTCTAACAAAGGAGTCTATGACCTTACCCATTTTTAGAAATCCGCTTCAAGGATTTGCATATCCAGAGGCTGAGAAGTAGACCAGATGACCCCTGAGGTCTTTTAGCATTCTGACTTTTGCTCCTCAAGCCCAGATTTCTTAACTGTAACATTGTGACCACACTTAATTATTTCTGTTAGTAGATATAAGACATATCTAACAAAAATGTAAATTTAAAAAAACATCGGCAGGTGTGAGTACCATTGCACATTTCAATATAATCGTGTGTGTACATAATATATAATATCAAATATCCCAAAGTCATTTATTTGCTATATTTAAGCCTTCAACTTTGCATGGGGGCCAACCACTACCATTGTTTGAAAATATAACTTTTATCTACATTTTGTTATCTACATATATCACCACAGAATGCAGAGTGTAGATATTTTTTAGTGTACTTTGTGTCACATTCTATTTTCTTTCTCATGTAGCATTGAAGCACAGAGTTAAATATCAGAAGCAAAAAAAGAAAAACACACTGCATAACACTTCACATAAAATTTTCTAGGGGTTCTCTTTTAAGAAATATATATTCAGATAAAACTTCTATGATCAACTAACTTAAACCCTAACCCCATCTTCTTTTATTTTCAAACAAGAAGCAAAGCCAT
>NW_011888785.1:328630-336841 GCF_000151845.1 Pteropus vampyrus | reverse complement strand
AATGACAACCAAGATTATTGAAGAAATATGAGTTAGATAGCTCTCATCAGAAAAGATTGAAGTAATTGAGCCATTTAGTCATAAAACTTTAGGGTGGGAGGTACCATAAGTGTTGCCCCACCCAACCTTTAGCCAGTGAATAATTTCACACACACACCAGTGCATAATCATTCTATTTTGCTTAGACAATTCCAGAGATGGAATCCACTAGATTTTTGGATAACCTATTTAGTTTGGGGCAGCTTTAATTGTTAAATTAAACAATTAAAGCCTTTTACCAATATCAAAATATGCCTTTTACCAATATCAAAATATGCCTTCTCATGACTTACCTCTATTGCTCATTGCCTGGTCGCTGGAGCAATGCCCAAGATCTAATGCTCCCCAACATGACAGCACTTCAGACTAAGGGAAGTCCCATTTTTGTGTGTGAGAAATACATTCCTGAGGACCTTTTGATATAAAAATTCATAGAAACTGAGACTAATTCTGGTAAAGGATGATGGTTATTCTTGTTTTCTGGCTAAAAGTGGTGCTTCTTCCACATGGCAATAAGGGAAGTACTATCCACTAACCTTTTAGGTTTGAACTTACACAAGTCTTGATTCATTTTTAATTTTGGAGAGTTGCCTTTGGAGAATAAGGAGAGCTATTTCAAATTCCTTTGAAAAGGGAGAGAACTGTATTTGAAAACTGTCGTGTCTCCCAGGCTTCTCTTCCAGAACCCCCTCAGCATATGGAGACAGTTAGAGGTATCATATTCGTCTAACAAAGGAGTCCATGACCTTACCCATTTTTAGAAATCCGCTTCAAGGATTTGCATATCCAGAGGCTGAGAAGTAGACCAGATGACCCCCGAGGTCTTTTAGCATTCTGACTTTTGCTCCTCAAGCCCAGGTTTCTTAACTGTAACATTGTGACCACACTTAATTATTTCTGTTAGTAGATATAAGACATATCTAACAAAATGTAAATTTAAAAAACATTAGCAAGTGTGAGTACCATTGCACATTTCAATATAATCGTGTGTGTACATAATATATAATATCAAATATCCCAAAGTCATTTATTTGCTATATTTAAGCCTTCAACTTTGCATGGGGGCCAACCACTACCATTGTTTGAAAATATAACTTTTATCTACATTTTGTTATCTACATATATCACCACAGAATGCAGAGTGTAGATATTTTTTAGTGTACTTTGTGTCACATTCTATTTTCTTTCTCATGTAGCATTGAAGCACAGAGTTAAATATCAGAAGCAAAAAAAGAAAAACACACTGCATAACACTTCACATAAAATTTTCTAGGGGTTCTCTTTTAAGAAATATATATTCAGATAAAACTTCTATGATCAACTAACTTAAACCCTAACCCCATCTTCTTTTATTTTCAAACAAGAAGCAAAGCCATTGATGTTCAGAAGAGCACTTCTCCCCTCTGAGAACTTTCTTCTGTTTTCATGCACCCAGAAAATCCCCAGCAATAGACAGGTTTATGTATAGGCACAGACTGATTTGTGAAAAATTATGATGCAGTAACTGGGCTGCGAGAAAAGTGAAATGTTTCTTTATGTCGAATTCCTCTTGCAGGAAGACAGGAGAAATTGTTCCCCTAACATGATAGCTATCTTTGTCAAAATATTGTTATTGAAATGATTATTTAAATATCGTTATTGAAATGATGATTATTTCTCAACCCAACAGCATGTACGAAATGAGAATAAAGGGGCTGTGAAGAAATGTGCTCAAGGCCTCCTGGGAACTGGAGTTTCCTTGGCTCTCAAATGTTGCTCCCCGGACAGAAGGTTAACTAGTAGGTTCACATCTTCAGAGTCTATACAAATAGTTAGTAAGCTGTGAAAAGGTTATGAGGCAATGTCTACCTTCCTCAGTAGTTAGCCTTGATTTGGATTCTATCTGTACTAACCAACCAAGTACAAAGCTGAGAAAATAGTGTAGTTATATTGGCCTCAGGTGTCTCGAATTGAAGATCATTATATGTGGACATTATGGTAAAAGATAAATATTTTGTGTAAAACTTGGAGTTTTTAAGGTATGGAGAAAACAGCTTTTAAAATAGGATATCAAGGACAGAAACTATAAAGAAAAAAATTGATATATTTTACTTCATAAAATTCTAAACTATTCATGGTAAATAGTTAAAAGCCAAAGAGTTAGATAGTAAGTGTTATCTTAATATATGAGAGAGAAAACAAATGGACACACCAATAGAAAAATGGACAGAAGACTTACACAAAGAAGTTATGAAAGAAATACAAGTGAATAATAACAAAATTACAAGTGATATTAATAATCAAATAAATGAAAATTAAAATAGCAAGAATATATTTGGACATATATAGAGAAAAAATATAAATTTATTCTTCCACACTTTTACATCAATAAGAATGTGTGTTCTTTTCCAATTTCATATATAAATTTTTTCTCTATATATTTGGACATATATAGAGAAAAAATTAAATATGCATACTTTTTGACCCAGCAATAACCATTTTAAGAGTTTATCTTGGGATAGTAATGAAAGATGTATCCAAAAATATAGCTATAAGAATATTCCTAGAAGAGCTGTGTAATAATATTTAAGTTCAGATAAACCCTAAATATCCAACAATAGTGGAATAGTTTAAGTAAATGTGGAATATGAAAATATACTTTGCAGTCAATTAAAATGATATTGTGGAAACATATTTTTTCATACAGTTAAATACTATAAGTTGGGTAAAACAAATGAGGTGCACATATATTAACACAGATCAAAAACATGATTAACAAGAAAAGCAAGATGTAAAGAAAGATACATACACTTAGAATCAATAGTGCACATTTAAAAATACACAAAACAACAGTATATATCATTATGGACATATATAGTAAAGAATAACAATATGTATTGAAAATCTACACCTCAGGAAAAGAAGGGAGGTTTAAAAGATCAGAGAAAGTTAAGAGATTGCCTCCAACCATATGTGTAGCATCGCATTCACCAGTCTGAAGCAAACATAACAAAACGTCAACAATTATTAAACCTAGGTGATGGGTACTTTGCTACTGACTATATTTGAAGCATTTTAAAATAAAAGTTATAAAAAATAAAAATAAATGCTTATTAACATGGAAAAGTACTTCAAATATTAGGTGTCCACTTAACAAGCAAGTTTTAAAACATCTGCAACTAATGACAAAATTTTTTAATTTATGCATTTGCATATAACTAAAGCTTATAACCATAGTTTTCAATATTAAACATAGTTAACTGTATTTACCGAAGAATGGTTAAAAGACAGATCACTTTACTATTTTTTAAAATCTATTTTCTGGTCTTTACACAATGTGCATGAAATATAAATAAATTTATTTTAGTTTGGCATCAATCTTCATTTTATATCAGTAGTAACGTTTATTGATTTTTAACCCGAACTAAAATTTACATTCCAGGCATCTGTTAGAAACTTTCAGAAAGCTCCCACCTTATCCTTAAAAGAATTAAAAAATGGATGGGCCTCTGCCAAGGAGAAATTTTGCATCTGTGAACTCCTTATTGCTTGATGACATTTACATATGTCACTCTCACTTCCAGTGGTCATTTCTTAGTGTACATTTCCCAGAATAAAATCTGAGTTTAAACAGTCTAATAATCCCAGATACCTTGCTCAGTCATTCTCGAAATTTTCTACATTTGTGGAGAAAACCGCATACAAAGTAGACCTGGTGGAAGGAAGAAGAAGGGTACTTACAGGAGCTGTTTGGCGGCATGGTCAGGGGCTAAATAAGGAATTGGTATTGAAGAAGTAGAATTTCTGTGTAGAAGATGTTGGGAGGAAAGAAAAAATACCAGGCGAGACCTGGAGAGACCTTTGGAGTCTGGCGGGTTTTCATAATTTGATGGAGATGAGAACATGTTTAAGTGCTGATGGGAACAGTCCTTTAGTAAAGGGGAGATAGAAAATGGATGATGAGACTAGCAGAGTAACCGGTGGTATGAGGTTTCTGAGACAGGGAAATAGAACCAGAGAACATCTGGGTTCGCCGGCGTTTGAAAGGAGGAGGAAACGAGGTTGGAAAAGATAGAGGTAGGTTTTTACACGGTGACAAGAAGGTGAAGGAGTTCCTTTTGATTACTTAATTTTTGCAAAAAGAAACTGAATACTTTAGTCTTTTATATTAACCAAATATATAGGCTGAGGACATACTACCTCCTTCAACATACACACCCACACCCAACATACTCGAAATTCTAAAAAATAAGATAGAGGGGGAAATGACTAGTTCACGAAGAACCAAAATAATGACAACAGTAGTGAATAACAATGGCTACATCAGGAGTGAATTCCATTTTTTAAAGTCCATGCCAAAGACTCAATGAAAATAGTTTTGGGCTAAAATTAGTTGCAAACAAAACCTTAAAAGTCAACCAAAGGAATTAGGTTATTTAGTTCTTGTCCTGAGATAGGACTAGAAGGGGTTGAGCTATGCAGCTAATGTGGAAAGTAAACCTTTAACTTCTGTTCCTTTGCCTTCTTTGAAATGATGTGTAAATCGGAACCAACTAAATGAAACAGGTGACACACAGCACTTGAATTCAGTGATTAATGGTACCTGCTCAGTAATTTATAGGAAAATTCCATTGAAATTGAATACTATCATGACCATTTTTATCACACACTATAGTTTAATACATGTATAAGATATCACTTTTATAAAAAACAAATTTATCTTTTTTTCTACATTAAAAGCTTATTAGACTCTTGATCATTCCTGGTAAGAAGCACTACACATCATTTTGGTTGTGCATATATGATGATATTTCTTACAGTATCATGATGTTTTACAGTATCATGATTGAAAGGAAAAAAGTATTAAAAGTGTTTAAAATAAAGAAATTCATATACTCTTTCTATAGACTCATCTTTGGTTTGCCCAGTTCAAAATCCAAAGGCTATGTGTGTGTATGTGTGTGTCTTGGCGTTATAAAAAAAAATAAACCTAAAGGAAGTATAGAATTAAAAATAACTGAAAATAGTTTATGTACTGCTGCCTGTTTCTATACTGATTTTTAAAAATCCTTACTAGTTTTTCATATTTGCTTTATGCCTTTTAAAGGACTCAGATTCATAATATACAAAGAAGTTTATGTGATATATAGAGCAGAGCCATAAACCATATTTTATGCATAAGAGTGATTAAATGCATGGTTGATATATTTCACTAAGATGGAAACCATGTCGAAAGGCTTACATTTTGATAAGTTTCCTTTTGGGGGGCATTTCTAAATTATTTAAGTTGAAGAATAAAATGACTTGTTTGTGAATTTACATGCTCTTTTTAATCATCTTTAGGTAATGCTGATATGGCAAAGACATTAAATTACAGGCAGCAGTGGGAATCTACTGTGTGAGAGGCTCAGCATCGTTTTGTATATAAGTCTTTGAGGAATATTCTGTTCAAGGAGTGGAGATATAAGAAAATTACCTAACTCATGAGCCACACATTAAGAGTGTAGTCATCTGTTGTAAATGCGTATCCAACAACAAACCATTATGTATCTTCGGCTTAATTATATGTGCTTATTACACACCTGTACTGGAGAGTAGAGGCTGCTATTTGCATTACTTGTGGTTTTCTCTATCAAAACAGCATTAACATTGCGGAGTTTATCAAGGTTATGTATGATTTCTCTGGCTTGAGTGTGTGAGTTCCTTTATTTTGCGAACAACTCAATCCAGATTAGGGGAACAAATTAGGAAATACTCTAATCATGTTAGCAAAGAATTTCTAAATTTAGAAATGTCATGAATTTATAAACATGGACAAACATCAGCAAAATTACTAAGCTTTTGTAAATCAACTTGACATTTAGGAAGAGAGTAAAAAAGTTAGGTAAATCAGCATTTAATTTTTCCCCTAGAGTTCCATCTTAAAAGATACTAATTATGATGATGATGAAAGTGTTATTTACAGAATACTTCAGAATAGGGAAAAATGCCGAACACCAAATAATTTATGACTTACAGTTTTTACAAGTCACATTTAATAAACAATCTAGACAACATTGTTCTGTATGTTTAAGAGCACCTACTAATTAAATGGAAATATTAAAGCATTTATTACATGCAAATTACATTTTAAAAGTAAAAATACACATGTTCTGAAAACAGTCTCAGAAAATCACAAGCCGCTCTAAAGAGAATTTTATGGAATAATTCATTTATAGATATAACCAAAACTTGTTACTTTTACAAATCATATTTCCCAATGATTTTTATATATACTTATTTTAAAAGCATCTACGAGTCATTAACTCATCCTTTAACTTCACCATTGTGTATGCATTAATTAATCTTTTCCTATTTTTCTCTTTACTCCTGTCTTTCTAAAGTGGAAAATGTGAGGTTGCACTAAGGAAGGTAACATATGTCCTGATGAACATAATCCTGTTTTAATGAAAATAATATTTCAGAAGAATAAACAAATGGTGTCCAATGCCCAGAGAAAATTATAATTCTGTTTGGGATTCCCACGGGGTCTATTACCAATTCCACATTTGAAGTTTGATAGTTTCTCAGGAAGACAAAAGCTTAGTAAAATAAGGGGTTTGGACTCATGAAAAATATGATAATAGCAAAAGGAGAAGGACTAAATAATATTATTGATTTATAAGAGACACAAGAAAGGAGCAGATGGTGGTTTGGAAAAAATATATAGTCATTTTAGTAGATGCCCCAACATGAAACATGAATTGTATTTCTTACAACCACAGAAAATCTATAAATAAATCTCTAGTAACAACAAGTTTCTAGAAATATAAGTAATGCTCTAGTAATCTTTTTTTTTTTTTAGAATAAAGCTTAGGGCGAAATATAAAGATAAGCAAAAATTTTCCAGCTCTTGCTTACAATGTCATATTTAAAAGATTCCTTTACCCCTTCATTCACAAAAATCAAGGGCACTAAAATAAATATGATCACTTTTTTATAATATAAGTTCCTAAGCTAATTTTGCCTCATTTTATTAATATTTAGATAATTTTTGACTCATTTAAAAATACTTTATTGTAGCAACATTTTTCTTATAAATTGCTTTCAAAGTGAAACCATCTGAGATGACTAGAACAATGAAGTAATTTTTTTTAGACTTTATCTTCACAATGTCCATTACATATTTTTGCAACTCAGCAAATTATTTCATTTCTCTTGCCCGAGTATGGAAATTTAATCTAGGTATTTATTTCTTTTTCGGTAACGTATTTGAAGAAAGACTAACTACCCTTCGGTATACAATATTACATTATGCATTCAAAACTGATACTATAAATTATGCAGTCTAACAAAAAAATTATTAATGGTTTGTGGGGAGGGGGTACACCCATGAAATCTCAACTGCCAGCAATAGAAGTAATTTTCTCTGTTGCCCATCAATGAAAGGAACCCAGAGTATCTGTGTTTAAACAGGTCCATTGTGTTCACACTCTTACTTATGTCACTGTTTATAAAGACAACAGTAAAGCCACAAAGCAAACTTCAGGTCCAAACCATAGACCATAGTCTTTAAATATCTGTAAACAGAGACTTTAAAGCTATAGTTCTGTACTTCAGTACTTTTCTATGAGGTCCGTTTAATATGCAATTCATGACAGAATAAGGAGAGAATTGTCCTTTTACTGTATTATATTGATGACAGAATTTGCCATCTATTTTCCTCTGCTATTATTACTAGCGTTCCTTCAAAATAGAGTATCCTATAATGATTAATATGACTGAATATAGATTCTAAAACCTTTCCAGCCATTTTAATACCACCTGAATTAGAGAAGGGATCCTGTAAACCCTGGAGTGAATCCTTCTGAAATTGTGCTGTGGAAAATGGATGCCTCCACCGGATGCAGAATTAGATTGAGAATCCTGGCCAGGACCATTCAGAGGCATCCCAGGTCAACATGGAAGTCCCAGATGAGGGACTTTTCAACATCAGGAGTCTCTGTCCAAAGAGCCGATTAGTTTTGTTTGTTTTTGTTTTGTTTTTAAAATGGTGCAACAAACAGAATTAAGTCTGTGGCAATGGACATGGGGTGTAGGCGGGGCAGAAAAGAGTGGAGGGTTTGCGGCAGATCACAGGATCGAGTCTGGAGAAGCAAAGCCCTTAAGGAGATCCACGGAGAGCACAGGTCCTCCCTCCCCTTATCTCCTTCA
>NW_011888785.1:292779-328580 GCF_000151845.1 Pteropus vampyrus | reverse complement strand
TAATGAAAATAATATTTCAGAAGAATAAACAAATGGTGTCCAATGCCCAGAGAAAATTATAATTCTGTTTGGGATTCCCACGGGGTCTATTACCAATTCCACATTTGAAGTTTGATAGTTTCTCAGGAAGACAAAAGCTTAGTAAAATAAGGGGTTTGGACTCATGAAAAATATGATAATAGCAAAAGGAGAAGGACTAAATAATATTATTGATTTATAAGAGACACAAGAAAGGAGCAGATGGTGGTTTGGAAAAAATATATAGTCATTTTAGTAGATGCCCCAACATGAAACATGAATTGTATTTCTTACAACCACAGAAAATCTATAAATAAATCTCTAGTAACAACAAGTTTCTAGAAATATAAGTAATGCTCTAGTAATCTTTTTTTTTTTTTAGAATAAAGCTTAGGGCGAAATATAAAGATAAGCAAAAATTTTCCAGCTCTTGCTTACAATGTCATATTTAAAAGATTCCTTTACCCCTTCATTCACAAAAATCAAGGGCACTAAAATAAATATGATCACTTTTTTATAATATAAGTTCCTAAGCTAATTTTGCCTCATTTTATTAATATTTAGATAATTTTTGACTCATTTAAAAATACTTTATTGTAGCAACATTTTTCTTATAAATTGCTTTCAAAGTGAAACCATCTGAGATGACTAGAACAATGAAGTAATTTTTTTTAGACTTTATCTTCACAATGTCCATTACATATTTTTGCAACTCAGCAAATTATTTCATTTCTCTTGCCCGAGTATGGAAATTTAATCTAGGTATTTATTTCTTTTTCGGTAACGTATTTGAAGAAAGACTAACTACCCTTCGGTATACAATATTACATTATGCATTCAAAACTGATACTATAAATTATGCAGTCTAACAAAAAAATTATTAATGGTTTGTGGGGAGGGGGTACACCCATGAAATCTCAACTGCCAGCAATAGAAGTAATTTTCTCTGTTGCCCATCAATGAAAGGAACCCAGAGTATCTGTGTTTAAACAGGTCCATTGTGTTCACACTCTTACTTATGTCACTGTTTATAAAGACAACAGTAAAGCCACAAAGCAAACTTCAGGTCCAAACCATAGACCATAGTCTTTAAATATCTGTAAACAGAGACTTTAAAGCTATAGTTCTGTACTTCAGTACTTTTCTATGAGGTCCGTTTAATATGCAATTCATGACAGAATAAGGAGAGAATTGTCCTTTTACTGTATTATATTGATGACAGAATTTGCCATCTATTTTCCTCTGCTATTATTACTAGCGTTCCTTCAAAATAGAGTATCCTATAATGATTAATATGACTGAATATAGATTCTAAAACCTTTCCAGCCATTTTAATACCACCTGAATTAGAGAAGGGATCCTGTAAACCCTGGAGTGAATCCTTCTGAAATTGTGCTGTGGAAAATGGATGCCTCCACCGGATGCAGAATTAGATTGAGAATCCTGGCCAGGACCATTCAGAGGCATCCCAGGTCAACATGGAAGTCCCAGATGAGGGACTTTTCAACATCAGGAGTCTCTGTCCAAAGAGCCGATTAGTTTTGTTTGTTTTTGTTTTGTTTTAAAAATGGTGCAACAAACAGAATTAAGTCTGTGGCAATGGACATGGGGTGTAGGCGGGGCAGAAAAGAGTGGAGGGTTTGCGGCAGATCACAGGATCGAGTCTGGAGAAGCAAAGCCCTTAAGGAGATCCACGGAGAGCACAGGTCCTCCCTCCCCTTATCTCCTTCATATGACGGTTACTGTAACATAGCATTTCTTGTCCAACACTGTAAATCTGGGGGCAAATATTCAGTCTGCAGGACTCTATTTTATAGGAAGTTTCTAATTTATAAAAACACATTATATAAAAATTAGAAAAAGTAATTATGTATGGGAATTCAGTATGGATTAAAACAAATCATACTATAATTTATTGGATTCGTGCTCACAGTAAGTATGCCATGTCCCAAAGTCTCAGGGAAAAAAACAGAGTTTATATTGAAACATCCTGCCTAAAAAGAAGCTAAGCCTTTTTATAACCTATTTTTCACATAGACTCCATCCCAATTCCATTAAAATTGTAGAGTAATTCACATCTGTTTTGCTTTATTTTTATGTACACAGCAGTATTTCTTATACTAAGGATGAAAGCTCATTCATTACAGGATACTCTTATCTGCATTTTTTATCCTTAAATTAGTACATGAATACATCCTTAATTAATATATGAAGATAATATTCTAAGGACTCATGAATCCGTTCTCTGCCCATTCTATTTTCCAGATTTAATTTGTTTTTGGCTTAAGGTCTTTCCACAGGGTGCTAAAGGAAAGGGTTTGTTTTGTTTTGTTTTGTTCTGAGTATTCAGTATTTTTGGTATCGAATGGAAAATTTCAGATAGGACTCTTGTATCATTAATGAAAATAAAACTGCTTCGCAATTTTGTTTTGCTTTCCCATACTGCTGCTAGTAATAAATGAGATAAATAATTACACACTGAATTATACAATATATAGGATAGTGGGTTGAGTTGTGTCCCCCAAAAAAGATGTGTTCATATGTCCTAATCCCAGATGCCTGTTACTGTAACCCTACTTATCAATAGGGTCTTTACAGATGTAATCCAGTCAAGGTTAAGTCATACGGAGTTGGAGTGGGTCCTAAACCCAACCCACTGGTGTCTTCATAAGAGAAAGGAGAAGGAGCTTTGGATGCAAAGACAGAAGACACAGGGAAGATGTCCAAGTGACAATGAAGACAGAGATTGGAGTGATATAAGCTACAAGCCAAGGAACACCAAGGATTGCTGGCAGCCACCAGAAGCTAGAAGAAAGTCTTTCCTCAGAACTTCCAGGAGGAACCAATCTCATCGATGCCTTGATTTCAGACTTCTGGCCTCTTGGCCAGTATAAAAGAATAAATATCTTTTGTTTTAAGCCACCCAGTTTGTTATGTTATAGCAGCCCTGGGAAATGAATATATACAGTACGTGTAAATTTGTAAAACGCACACACTCAGACTGTTTTCTGGCATAAGAAGCATCAATGTGACCCAGGAATTCCCACGCCTCTAGAAACATAGGTGAGAAACCTGTTCGGGTATCTGGAGAATTCTTTTTGAGTATCGAAACTTTTCTAAAGACATTGACTTACCTTTCCTCATAATGTATTTTTACTTATCCTCATCATCGCCTGAAATTATTTGAAAGAAAATAATTATGTTGAAAATTGGAAGCCAGAAATTTTTGTTGTAGAATTTGAGTTTTCACAAGAAAACACTCATTTCACGATGGAGGCTGTGACTTTTCCGTCTCCAATTGCTTTCAATCTAGTCTCCACTGTGAATGGGAATGGGTTTTCTATCAAAAGTGAACACGTCACTCATTCAATAACATGGGCGTATTAGAAAGGAACACAAACATTCACTCACAGGAAAAAAAATATCCAGCAGTATATATTTCAAAGTGTTAATTAAATTGGGAGTTTTTCGGTTTTCTTCTTGGTTGTACCAATGTTCTACTTTTCCTACAATGAATATAATTGCTTGTGTAATAAAGAAATTAATAGGGACTTTGCTTAGTGCGTGGCATGAAATTTGCATTTCTCCCAAGTCAGATGTTTCCCTGACCTTATTGTGTCAGGAGGAATAAGGCGATGGCCCTCGAGTCTCCTTGCCTTGGATTTTTTTCCCCTATAGACACACACATGCACACACACATACACACACAAATCCAACTAATAGAGGAGTGTTAGCTTTATCAGCAGTGAGATGTAAAGGAGACATAAATCATGGATGTATCTGACATTTAACCAATTTAGATTCCTTTCACACAACTTTCAATTTCAAGTGTGTCCTTTGAGTCTCCATTTAGAGAAAACAACCCTGTCGGCTGATCAGAGAACATCTAACTGAGGCTGTCCCATCCCGCAGCTCCTGGAAGCCTGTTCAGTCACAACAGAGTCAGATAGAAACGTGCAGCACACTACCGACCCAAGGGGCCACATGTGATAGCCCTGGGAGGAACTCTACTTTCTGGAAACACTCAGCATTGTACAGAGTCCTGAGCATTCAAAAATATAAGAACGTCCTATCTGCTTTGTGGCAGTACTAGGATTTAAAAGCCAGTATTTCTAGGGCAAGAGATATGATTAAAATGGCCTAAAAGGCCCTGCGTGATCCAGACCTACCTTGCCAGCCACATTTCCCCTATGCTCCGCCACTCTCTGCACCCCAGGCCTCTTTCAATCCTTGAGTGGGCTGTGACCCTTCCTGCCACAAGGTGTTTGCACAGACTGTTCCCTCTGCCTAGAATTTTCTTCCTCCCCACCTCTTTACCTAAATGATCCAAGTCATACTTCAGATTTCATCTGGGTCTCTGTTTCTTCAGAGTTAACTTTCCTTTACTCTCCAGATTATGTCAACCACCCATATCTTCTGTTCTCACAGTAAATATTCCTCTCCTTTCTAACACTGACCAAGGATGGGATTTTACATTTATTGGTGTGATCGATGCCTACTGCATCCTCTAGAACGTCAGCATTATGAGAGCAGAGATGAAGATTTTTTTCCCCCTCACCAAAAAGGAATCCACTGCACCTGTACAGTGCCTGGCACACGGTTGAGCTCTAAATAAATACTTCCTGAATACAAGTATATGGATGAGTGAATTGGAAATATCAACTTTAAAAATTCTTTAAAGCTCTCTGTTCTTGAAAACCTTCCCTTCCAAGACCAGGAAACATGATACTGTGCATTCACCTGGACGCAGATGGAAGAACTTGGAAAGTAAAGTTCAGTGGCCATCCACAAGCCAGTGCTTGACTGTGGTGAGTGCTAGCCTTCCTTCTGAGACACACTACTAGCTGTTCTCTCTCATGTATTCAGTTATCAGCATGAAATTTCTACCATTTCTTCTTTGTATGTGCACAGTGTCTTACATTTGTATTATTCAGTAGATTTACTGGGATGTATTTATGATATGAAGGACGGTTCCTATCTCTACGTTATATGCTTTTTTCTTTAACCTGCCAACTATTCTCTGACGTCCTGACCAAGACTCCCAAGATGATGCCTTTACAGATTCACCTAGAATGGGGATTTCTAGACTCAGTTAGCCATGCCACTTAGTAAAACTTCACAAGAATTGATTGCTTTCCAACAGATATAAGGAGGCCAAGAAACAGACCAGTTCAAGGGGTTCATTCTCTCCTTATTCCTTGCCAGTTGCACAGCCACGTATTTCCGAAAGTTTTCCTGTCCTCTGCCTGGATGTGAGATTTGTCACCTATCTGTGCAGTCACAGGCATCAAAGCTAATATAGGACATTTGACCTTACGGCTGAGTACCAAAGGATTTTGCTCAAGACCTACAGCCAAGCCCCTGCTGTTACCCTGGATAATCGTTCCAAAAGAAGGAAATATTTCTTACCTCTCTTTGTGTCTAACTCCAGCCAGAAATAAAGGCCATGGTGACAGCCAAACACAATGTTCTCATGCCTCACTTGGAACGTGGATGGACAAGCGTCGGCCTACTCTTTTGCAGAAACATAAAAAGCAAAAGTGTGTGATTTCAGGAAGAGGAGCTCTAACCAGGGCACATTCTCTCTTCTTGACAACAGGTCATTTCATGGAAGAGGCCTCAGGATACCCTGCTGGAGATCGTTGCAGTCTATTGTACGTACTCCCTCTGAGAAGAAAAATAATTTTATGGTAGTGCCAGGGTTTCCGGTCACATATAGGGTGTTTCACCAAAGGTTCTCGCATATAATAGAGCCAACTAACTACTTTCAGCCACATTGTTCGTTTTCAATTTTGTGCTCATTTTAATTGGACTCATTGTGTGGATTATTATAGTCTCACTCCCTGAAGGTCACTCACGGTTACTCGCTGTGAAGCTGGCTCTGCATAAAACTGTGAAGAGGAAGACATTTGTCTATACTTTCCCTTCCCCAGCTACTCCCCACCTCAGCACTTTAATTCCTGCCTACCAAAGTTGCGACTTCAAAGAAAATGATTTTAGAATGCAGGTTTTATGGTGGCACTTTTTGACATTGCAAGTAGAGGTGTATGGGATGTAAATGACAAGAGGCCTTTCTTTTTTTAATTAAATTTATTGAGGTAACGTTGGTTAATAATATATAAGTTTCGGGTGTACGACTATGTAATACCTCGTCTGTATACTGCATTACGTGCTTACCACCCAAAGTCTAGTCTCTTTCTATCACCATGTGTTTGATCCCCTTTACCTTCCTCACCACCCCTATCCTTCACCCCCAAACACCTTCCCCCTCTGATGAACCACCATATTGTTGTCTGTGTCTATCAGCTTATTCATTCATTCTTTGCTTTCTGTTTTACATCTCACATATGAGTAAAATTATATGGTTCTTGTCCTTTTCCATCTGACTTGTTTCACTTAGCATGATACGCTCAAGATCTATCCATGTTGTCACAAATGACAATATTTCATCATTTTTTATGACTGAATAGTATTCTATTGTTTATATGTACCACATCTTTATCTAATCATCTGTCAAAGGACACAGGTTGTTTCCATGTCTTGGCCACTGTGAATAATGCTGCTTTGAACATTGGGTGCATACATCTTTACGAATAAGTGTTTTCAAATTTCAGGGGTAGATAGAAGAGGGATTGCTGGGTCATATGATAGCTCAATTCTTATTTTTTTGAAGAACCTCCATACTGTTTTCCAAAACGGATGCACCAATTTACATTCCTATCAGCAGGGTTCTATTTCCTCCATACCTTCTCCAACGCTTGTTATTTTTTGTCTTAATGATAGTAGCCCTTCTAACAGGGGTGAGATGGTAGCTCACTGTGGTTTTGACTTGAATTTCCCTAACAGCTAGTGAGGTTGTGTATCTTTTCATATATCTGTTGGCCATCTGTATGTCTTCTTGGGAAAAGTGTTCAGGTCCTCTGTCCATTTTTAAATTGTTTTTTGTTGTTGTTGTTGTTGTTAAGTTGTATCAGTTCTTTATCTATTTTGGATATTAGCCCCTATTGGAGGTTTCATTTACAAATATTTCCTCCCATTCCATCGATTGCCTTTTGTTGTTGTTGATGGTTTATTTTGTTGTGCAGAAGCTTTTTAGTTTGATGTAGTCTTATTCATTTATTTTTACTTTTACTTCCCTTGCCTTTGAGGTCAAGTTGTCAAAACACTGGACAAGAGTCCTTTCTTGCATCTCTGAAATCTCCCTGTAAAGACAGGAACCTACTTTGCTTACTTATAAAGCTTAGCCCTTCTCATATCTTTTCCTGATGTCAATCTTCACAAGAAAATTATAAAAATAGAGAACCTCCTACAGGTTTTTAGATATGAATTGGGAAGCCCTTAAACACTGGTCTTTCAAGATACAGGGATTCACCTCTCTCTGTTTTAAGGGGATATTCTGTATTTGGAAGTCTGATCAGATTGCAATCTGCAAAATCACAGCTCTCAAGAGAGCTCCCTATCCGGTATGCATCCAAAGAGGCATGAGTATATTATTCCTTCCAAAGTCAGCTGCAATTGAAGCTCACTAAATTGACTCCACATCTTCCTATCTCAGATAGTGACAGAGGAATCAAAAGCATTTTTTACTAAAATACTCATTTTTATCTAACCCCTTCTTTGAAGATTTCTCTATCACTGATACAGAGGACATGATCTCTACTTTATAGAGGATGGCAGAACACCAGCAAATCAGTGTTTGAGTCCAGGGGCTGCTGTCAGTGCCTCAAACACTCATCTAGCAACTGTGTTCTTTTGCCAGCAATGTTGTTTAGAATTGAAGGCAGAACTTAATGTAAATGTAAGGGGACTAACGCCAGAAGGAAATTTTGTATGTGTGTACAAATACATGTGTGTGCATGTATGGAGGGTTAGGCATATGCACACACATGCCTGTCTTTACCTCTTGATGCTCCATACCAATTATGGCGAAGAAAATCATGATAATTGATATCCCACATAATATAAACATGTACTTCAACCAACTCATTCCAATTCTCCTACAAAGCATTGTACATTGAGTCAGATGACAAATTCTTTTATTTCTTTACTAATCTTCATGGGGAGCCCAATCTTCTCTGCCTGTCCTCTAGCAGAATTGTCCTGCACTGGGTTGTGTTGAGAATTATGCAATGATAATTTGATAAAATATTAATGGAAAGGCAAGTAAGAGAAAATGTGGAAATTAGATAATCAGATCCTTAATCAAGTTATTTTACTAATTTACATGGATGAAGCACCTCTTCAGCAAGCGCTACATTCCCAAAGATTACTTTTGTCACATCTCAAAGTGGTGGCTATTGTTTATTGGGAGATCACAGTATGAGAGGCACTGTGCATGCATTAGCTTAGTGAAACCTCACACCAGTCCTCTCAGGGTGTGGCTGTTATCCCCTTTTTCCCGGTTTTAACCCTTGGGTTCCGGGGGGTTAAGTAGCTCATCTAAGGTCAAATGGCTAAGAGATGATAGGCAGATACGAGATATGAATTTGGCTGTGGTCCAGGGCCTGTGCATTTAGTTAGTTCTTCTCTGTGCCTTTTATTTCTAGCGTTGGAATTCCAAACTATTTTATAGGTTTTAATCATCTATCACTAAGAAGTAATATACAGCCAACAATGTAAGACATATATATAGGAAGCTCTGGAGACAAATGAATTTTCTGCAAGTATATAGGCAAAATCTGATGCTCTGAAATGTGAACCTTTGTTCTGACCTCTTCTATGAACTTCCTTTTATCCATGGGATCACAATATGGGGCCTCCAGAGCTCAGTGTCAATCCATGTCCCTCTAAGCAGCCAAGATCTAATTATCCCACAAATATGATTATTATTCTGCTATAAAGTATTTTCAGAGGTGGAGGTTGCCTAGGAGCTGAAGTAGTTTATTTTAAAATCACAGCTCCTAAATAATACCAAGTTTATACCAGAATACAATTTAACCAGCCCTCAATCAGTCTACAAATACTCAATACCATTCCCTTATAGGAGCAGGGACATTGAAGAAAGAATCACTCACTTAGCTGATTTTGCTACCACATGCTCCATTAAATTTCCCTGACACTTGTTGAACTTAAACAACCCAGAGTAGAAGAAAATAGCCATTCTGGATGATTTTTATTTGATCAGGGTGTGAAAAATGAAATCTCTCAGTCAAGCCTGCATGTTTAAAGGAACAGCTGCATGACAGTGGTTCTGCTGTGCGAGCCGAGCCTGCATCCATACATGGAGCTGACTTACAAAATGACTATTGATCATAGATGATAAGTTTTCATCTAGTCACAGCCTGGAGAAACAATAAAAACAAAATTATCATCTTGTAAGTGATACCAGGGTAGCTTAGGACTGAGAACCAGATGTTTGGTGGCCTGTGCTTATTAGAATGCTCCTTAACTTTCTCATATTTTAAGAGATTCTGCTTTGTGGAACTAATTTTCATCTCTTCAAATACAGATATGAAAAAGAGAGACCAGAGCCCCTTTAGAAAGTTAGATTTAGAATATTTCATCAAAGTCCATCTTGTGTTGCCCAGGCTGGCTTCTTGTGAAACCCTTATTTCATCTTAACCTCCTTCTTAGTTAAGATTCTGCTCTTTGAACCCATCTCCAGGTTGAAACCTTCTTAGCAAATAATATAAGCTGGCGTCTGCAGCTAGATGGACCTTTCAAGCCCTCCCAAGGTGAGAAAATGTTATTTTTCCCTTTTATGTGTTGTGGTTCATTGGATAGTATTTGTCATCTTGTCATATAATAGGAATGGCGTCCACAATGTTGAAATACATCCTTAAGCAGCAGCATCTGTGGATATGGGAGCAAGTCTCCCAGCTGTAGCCTTCATCAGCCTCTCCAAGCACTGGCAGGTTTAAATGTTCCCAGCCAAGGAGAGTCTCCTTAAAGTGCACCATTTCATTCTGATTTGTCATAGGGTCAGGTCCACACCAGAACAATCATCCTTTTGGAGAGGCAAAGGGATAATTGGATTGCACTCGGATGCCTTTTACCATATTTTGCATTGACACTTGAAAAGGCATAAAAATTTTGCTGAGTATTATATTCTTTAAGAAGCACACACACACACACACCATTCTGGTGGAGGAAACGAATTTTTTTTTGTTTATTATGAGGGCAGCTGTAGTGGAATCATTGTGGTAATATGTAGTCAAGGATTTCCTGAAGGTGCAAATTGAAAGCCCTGTTAAAGGAAATAGCTCAGGCTCCCTCTTGGGGAAAAAACCGCTCTTCTGTTAGCTCTACAGACTCAGGGAAGCCGCCAGTGGGGTGGGGTGGGGGGCCTCACCCCACTGCCACTGCCCCCTTGGGCTGCACAGCATCCTTTAAGATTTTTTTTTTTACCTTCAAGCCGCACAATGAAACTCACTTAATCCTTTATCTATCTACCTACCTACCTACCTAGTGTATTTTTATTGGACATGGGAGAAAGTATGCAAGATGATTTCCTACTTACCTGCTCCAGGCAGGATTATCCTGGTCTCAAATGTCCAGGAGAGGAAGTTCTGCCTGTTGACAAATAGACATTTCTAGGCAGTTTGGGAAAAAAACTTTTTCACAAATGATCTTGCAATCTTTCTGCAGAAAAGGTACCCAAGAGCACAAAACCAGAAAGTATATAAATTCTTACAGGTTAATAAGCCAACCAGTGGATTTTTGTGATATTTCTGATTTTTTATTTATCGTCAGTTCCCTAGCTCTTTTCCATAGGAGAACCCTAATTCCAAAGGGGAAGAAAAAAAAAACCTCAAAAACTTTTCAAAAATCTAGGAGAGGCCATTTCAGCTGTAGTCTAATATACTTTGGGGGGGGAAAAAGTCTCCTTCAGATAAAAAATAAGAATTTTCAAATATGTAAATGTTGAGATCTCATTGCCGCGATCAAAGTGTACCATAATGGACACCTGGTTCTCCTGTCTGATCATCTCTCCAAATGTCTCTCAATTAGTTTAAGAACCAAAATTTATTTTTATAATGTTCCCCAAGTTTTAATTTATATTTAACAATCAACTTATTAAGCAATGCATTCAGAGTACTTTATTGAGCTGGTAGTATGACTACAGTTGAGTATTTGAGTATACTTGCCTTAAATACTTCCATGCTAAAATTGTTACAGCTAAGGTCTAGAAGTAGACTTTTGGAGCTTCAATTCCCATCTGTGCATTAAAGTAGATGTGAACTGTTTTTAAGAAGAAACTTTATTCTGTTCATGAATAATACCTTGACTTTTAGGTAATCCTCTGAATGAAGACAGAATAGTTTTATATGATTTTTTGTTTTAGGTCATATGGGCTTTTATTGTTTTGTTTGGTTTGCTAGTAATTTCACAAGGGAGTATTGACCTTACTATTGACATTCTGTTAAGGTGTGGTTCTAAATTTAATTGAGAATGGGGGTAAAGGAAGGTGAAAAGGGAAAGGAGAATAAGAAGTAAAAATTCTCAGTTATAAAATCAGTAAATCATAGGGATGTAATGTATAGCATAGGGAATAGAGTCAATAATATTATAACCTGGTACAAGTGGTTACTAGACTTATCATGGTGATCATTATATATATGTTGAATAACTATATTGTACACCTGAAACTAATATTATCTGTTAACTATATTTTAATCAAAAATTTCCTGTAAAAATAAATTTAATTGGAAACATGATCATCATAAACCACAAATTGCCAAAGAGAACAATCTCAAACTCACGGCTGCCCAACATTCAGCAAAAGCTTAGTTGAGAAAAGCAAAGTTTATGAAGATCAAAGAATGTGAATGTAACCCATGTATCTTTCCACATGCTCTGAATATCTCCATATATGAATGGCCTTCGGAGTCAAGTCATTAGCCCATGTCATTAGCCATATGACCCTGGTCATGTACCTCTCTTCCATGTATTGGAGAGGACATCGATCACTGCGGTGTAGAGAATCCCACGTACGCTGGACCTTAAGGACAATATCTTCCTCACTTTAGAGTCTGGAAGAACTGAGCTTCTCCTAACAATTTCATTTTTGTCTTATGAATACTGTGGCTAATGTATTGCCATTTATTGCTTACAAGCATGGTCCAAATAGTTGCCCACTAATACCAGAGTGTAGGCCTTCAGGGTAGGCATTTTATATTGCTTTATCCTTAGATCTGTTTAAGGTCTTTCCCTTGTTTTTCCTTTTTTCTGCTTCTAGATGATTTTCTTTTGTTGCATTTCAGTAGCCTGGTGGACCATTGTGGAAAAGATTAGTAAATAAATATTGCCACTTTAAGGAAAGAGAATATTGCCCCCCAACCCCCACCCCAAAGCCTCAGAAGGAGTCCAATTTATCCTACAATAAGCTGGTAAAAAAAATTTTCTGCTTGGCTCCTCAAAAGGATTAAAAAAGAAAAAATCTTTTTAAAAGAAGATCAGGCTACGATAGGAAAAATCAAGATGACATAAAGGCAGAGATACAAATATAGGTAAAATAAGAAAGTAGTACAAAAAATATTTAATGAAAAAATGTAAATTTGCTTTGCTGTTGATTTTTAACAGCATAAATAATTTACAAATTCATATCTGCACAGTGGACACACTTGAAGCAAAACAACACAAAGAGGTAAAAGAGATGAGAAAAATATGAAAGACAGAGAATTGAAGTCAGACTTAAATAGTAATTTTCTCAGTGCAGAAACCAGAGCAACATAAGTAAAGCAACAGTCAAAGATATAATAGAAGAAAACTCTTCCTAGCTGAAGAAAAATCACAATTCAAAGTGACTTACCAGGATTCAGACAAAATTAATAAAAAGGATCTATATCTAAATAAACACTAATTTTTAAAACTTAAATTCAAGAAAAATGTATAATTAACTTTTCAGAAAGAAAACAATAAGAATGCTCCAATGTCTCTTTTCAAAGCTATTGAAAGAAAAACAAGAGTGACATATCTATAGAATTTTAAGGTAATAAAAGGTTGAGAGGCAAAATAAGATCTGGCAGGTACGCCTGTGCCAAGACTCTCAGTCGAGCAAGGATTACAGGATATCCCTGTGTGTCCTCCCTGAGAAGAGTACTTGAAGGTGGATCCAGCTGAGCAAAAGAAAAATGAAAAACACCAGGTGTAAAAAGATTGGCAGGTTTCATTGAAACCAATATAAAATTTAGAGAATTAAACTATTGTAAACATAATCACAGACTTCAATGAGAAATCCTAGAACTATTGTTGAAAAGTAGATTCAAATGATAAAAAATTAAATAAGCTGGATCTATAACCCTAAGTGGAATGAAAACTCGGAATTAGAGTTCACACAGGCCATGGAAAATTAAATTCTTGGCTGTGTGTTATGAGAAGGAGTAGAATCAGAATTTATTGTTTATGACTTCAGAAAAAAATATATAGGTTTCAGAATAAATTAATATACCTAGATCCCTAGAGAGTTAATTCAAAATTTCTCTACTTCCAAAAACTACAAAAGACACCAATAGAGGAATACTCACATACACAGCAGAAGACAGAAATCAAAGATAACACTATTACCTGGAAGCTTAAAATAAGACTATAGAAGTAAAGATAAACATGCCAGTTATAATACATGTCAGTAACATATTATCTTTCCATGTCTTTCTACCCTTTACCCCATGGAAAGACCTGTATGGAAAGACATTTAGTTAAAGAAATCAAGAATAGCATATGTTCCTTATAGACAACCTAATATAAAATGGTTTTTTTGTTTGTCTTTTTTTTTTCTTTTAGGAACATAAATGCACACTTTTAAATATAAATACTAAGGTAGATTGAAGATGGCTACAAATTCTTTGTCACTCTCCCTACCCCCCACAACCACCGAGAAGTCTTGTCTTAGGCTCCCCTTGTGACTTGCTTTGATCAATGAAAAGCAGCAGAAGGTCTGTTCTGGACCTTGAACTGAAAAACTGGCAGCTTGAGTTTTTGCTCTCTCGGAACCCGGCTGCCATGCTGTAAGGAAGCCCAAGTTACCTTGCTTGCGACAGAAGCTGCAGTAAATTTGACCACAATATATTTTGCCATAATATATTTTTCTATAATAAAAAAGTGACTTTGTGTCACTTTATCCTACCTGATTACAGTTACTTTTAATATTAGTAATAATTTTTTCTTCTTAGAGTTTACTCACAGTTTTTTATTTTTAAAAATTCAAAATTTTTTGAAGTGTGTCCAACTGAAAAGGATTATTTGGTGGTAACACCTGCAGACTTCAGACACCAGCTTCCTGAGAATCAAAAAAGTTTCTGTGAATTATGCTTGTCAGATGCAAACTGTGGAGTGGTAGCCAATTCCACCTGAGCAGTATTTTCTACAGAGGAAATATTCTTCTTTTTAAAAGTTCCAGTTCATCAGCAGAACAATCTAATTATTACCATAGTTTCAACTTACTATGCTGGCTGTTCCCTCCCAACCCAAATGATATAGTTAGCACCTAAAGTTGTAATTTCCATTTCTGTAGGAAATAGATTTTAAGGGGAACTGAGTGTATGATTCTTGCTGCATTTTTCACATAATCCATCCCTATTCAAACATTTTGTTTGTGAAGAATCTCCTACGTGGACCCTGTTCCTCTCTCATACTCATCTTTTCTCCCTCTGCCTTTTGCTGTATGTTCTAGCAACACAGCTGCTTGGCGCTGTCCTCTACCCAGACCACTCACTTTGATATTTCTCACCTCCATATCTTTTTAGTGTTGCATTCTCCCCTGTGAGTTTGCTTACACACACACAAAAACACACACACCAAAAAAAAAAGGGCTAAATTCCACATATTGTTGAAACCTTTCTTGATCCTCCCATTCCACCTCCCCTAGACACACAAACCCATGTATAGTTCAAGCTGAGTTAGATCACTTTCCTCTAGGATCTCAGGGTTTTTCTCTCTTATTACACTTATTACCTGGCATTACTTTTATCTCTTTCTGTGTTCATTTCCCCCAACTCCCCTTTCACTTTTAAAGAAGAGAAACTATCTCTTTTGCTTTGGGGTCTCCCAGCATCTAGCAATGAGACCAGTGGTTGGTGACTGACTGACCAAATAAGAAAAATGAGTGAGCGAGTGAGTGAGTGAGTGTGTGAGTAGCACGAACCCTATGATATTAGTTTGCACAGATAGTAGTACAGAAAATGACATGGTCTCTTTCTCTAGTATATTAATAAGCCACTTGTCAATCATTTGGTAGAGTGTAGAGCCTATACATTTCTTATTATTCCTTCTACCAACAGCTACATAAAAACCTCGCAATGTTCATCCACAGTTGTAGAATTTGCATCTATTGTTATGACATTCTGTTTTACTTTAGAATCTACTTTAACTCCAAAATAAGTTAGTTTTGATACACAATTTCCAGCTGAATGTTGTTCTAATAACAAAGTTCGTCAGACAGAGACATTCTTCAAAGGTACAAAGAGTTAACTGTGTAATTTTCTTAATAAGACTGAAAAGGCAGTGCATCATTTTTTTTTAACTATGGCATGCTCTGTGACACCATGTAATTTTGGGGGTATCTATACTTTGCTTGGAAAGGAAAAAACAATACCTAGTTTCTTTTTAAGACTATTTTTGCTGCCAGGAAAAAAAAAATCATTTGCTCTGTCACAATTATGGCAATAAATCTTACAGTGAAGACATTTAATGATGGCTACAAAGCTTCCTTTATTTTACCTCATAGAGACAGGCTTTAAACTTACTAAGCATGTCAGGAAAAGCAAAGAGTGGGTACGTTTTAGTCTTACAAATACACGTTCGAGAAATATGTTGTTAAAAAGAAATCCTTTTCTGGCCCTGAGTTTGCATGCCCTAGGACTTCTGCCTTCTGTATATAATAAGTTTAATGACATCTAAAACTAAATGATTTAGACTTAGTTCTGGGTTACTGACGTCATTGAAATAAGTTGGATTAAACCATTTTCAGGTTTATTTGTTACTTGAGATTCCGTGGGCTTTTAAATTTTTAATTAATTTCGAATAGGAAATAGATGCTCAGAGTATAAAATTCAAAAGGTCTCAAAGAGAATGTGGTGAAATTCTCCTCCCATGACGGACACCCTGCTTTACATAACACCTTCCCTGATACAACCACTATAAGCAGCTTCTTCTATATCATTTCAGAGGTATTGCAAGTAAAGCAAATATAAACATGCAGTTTTCTTAATATCTCCTCGAGATCATTCTACATAGATACATATTAAGTTTGTTTTAATAGCTGCATGGTTTTCATTAGATGGATAAAACATAATTTATAATTTGTCACGTATTGATAAACAAATGTTATTTCAAATGACATTTCAATGAAAGTCACTGGAACATTTGTCTTTCCACATATGTGAAATTATATATGTAGCTTAAATCTATATAAGAGGAATTGCTAGGACAAAAGTTATGTACACTTTTATCTTAAGATATTGCAGACCACTTTTTGTAGACATTGTGCCAATGTATACTACCAACAACTTAAGCATGCCTGAACCTTCCTGTTCTCACCACAGAGTAGATTACCAAAATTGAATATATTTATAAACGATACCTCTGATAAGGGCCTAATATCCAAAATATACAAAGAACTCACACAACTCAATAACAACAAATTAAAAAATTAAAAAATGGGTAGAGGACCTGAACAGACACTTCTCCCAAGAAGATGTACAAATGGCCAACAGATATGAAAAGCAGGTCAACTTCACTAGCTGTTAGGGAAATGCAAATCAAAATCAAAATGAGATATCATCTCAGACCTGTTAAAATGGCTATTATCAGTTTGTGGCCTGTTAGGAACCTAGCCTCACAGCAGGAGGTGAGCAGCAGGAGGTGAGCAAAGCTGTATTTGCAGCCACTTCCCAGAGCTAGCATCACAGCCTCAGGTCTACCTCGGATCATCAGGCATTAGGTTCTCATAGGAGCACTGGTTCCTGGCTCCAAAAAGGCTGGGGACTGCTGATCAACGGGACAAATAATAACAAGTGTTGGAGAGTTTGTGGGGAAAAAAGACCCCTCATACACCACTGGTGGGACTGCAGAATGGTACAATCACTATGGAAAACAGTATGAAAGTTCCTCAGAAAACAAAGAATTGAATTACCATAGAATCCAGCCATCCCTCTTCTGGATATTTACCCAAAAAACCTGAAAACATTTATCCACAAATAGATATGCACCCCAATGCTCATAGCAACATTATTCACGGTGGCCAGGACATGGAAGCACCTGAAGTGAACTATGATAGATGATTGTATAAAGAAGATATAATACATATATACATTGGAATATTACTCAGCCATAAGAAAAGATGAAATACTGCCATTTGTGACAACAAAGATGGATCTTGAGATAATCATGTTAAGTGAAACAAGTCAGACAGAAAAAGCTGAAAATCACATGATATCCCTCATATGTGGGATATAAATCTAAAAGCAACAAACATGACTAACAGAGATTCATGGACATAGACAGAGGATTAGTGGTTGCCAGAGGGAAAGGGAGAGGGGGAGATAGATAGAGGTAAAAGGGATTAAAAATTCAGTGACAGAAGGAAATCTAACTATGGATGGTTAACACACAACGCGACATATATACGACATACTGTTGTACACTCGAAACTCATTGGATTTTGTTGATCAATGTCACCGCAATAATTTTTCATTAAAAAAATATATAAAAACTGTGAAAAATATTCCCAGATATAACATATGGGAGAACTCATGTTTTAAGAGTCATCTGAAAAATTGTTTTAAATGTGAACTTTTCTTTAGAACATTTGAGCTAAATTCGATGACAGATCATCTAAAATGGTTTAATACTCATCAAAAAAAGGTATTTTCACATTTTATATGCAGAAAATTCATTCATGAGGAATCTGAAGTATAAGCCAAAGGAGAGGTGAGGGAAATTTGAGGTCTTTCTTCCCTTCCTTTTTTTTCTAGCCAAATCTTCTCTACCCTGACTTGAAATTACTCATTGCTCTCCTACCTTTTCCGCATTTAATAAAGAGACAGTGTAGTTTAAGTTCTCTTTATTTCCTAAGTGCGGTTATTCAAAGTGTAGTGACTGGATAAAGCTGAATGCCTTTGGAATTTAAGGGCATATTCAACCAATACGAGATGAGACATTTATGTTTTTCTTTAGCCTGTTTACCAGATCGTCTGCTGTGTTCATTCTCCTTGGAGCCGATTTTTTATTTTTTCTCTTCTTTGCTTTCTTAAGAAAGAAACCTATTCCCTGAATCTGCAGAGCTGACTTAAATGCTCACTTTTCTGAAGCAGAGCACAAAGTAGTTTAATCTTGTCTGATATGCCAGTTACTGCCTTTGTGGTTCAGTACAACGTGGTGCAGATGCAGCATTTTTTTAAAGACACACAAGCACACATGCACCATGGTTTCTCTTTGATGAACATGGCAAGCTGTTATTTTTTTTACAGCTGTAGAGAAGACAGTCAATTGTAATAAGCAAAATGCAAATATCCATTTCATCTTCTCAATGGAAACAAGAGAGCTCAATTAAGGTAAAGCTTAAACTTCACTAGGATTCTAATTCTTAGTCATATATTTATATTTGACTAACCTTTTAAAAACTATATTTGAACATTTTAAAAATTAAAATACAAAACTGGGCACAATGGGGGATCCAATTGAGATAGTATTGCAAATTGATATTTAAATATTATATTTGGCCATAACAGTTTAAATTAAGGTTTATATTCAAACCAGAAGAAAAAAATTAATTTAAACATTTTAAAAGCCAACAAAAAGTTCAGTAGGTTTTCAGCACAAGTACCCTATGATTTAAGCAAACTCAGTAGCAAAATCTTTAACACAATTGATAACAAAGTCACTTCATTACATGTAATCTAGAGCATCAATTGCAAGTACTAGTATTTTAGTTTTAGTTTTGCTTTTGGTGAAAAATAATGCATGCTGGGTGGTAAGCATATTCTTATGCAGCATACTATTGCAGTTAGCCCTATTAGATATATTTATGTTCTGTATACATAACATTTTTAAAAAGGCAAAGACTTTTGGGGCATTCTGAGGCCAAAGGTGAGAGCAAAAGGAAAATTCCTGTTATAAAATAAGCAAAACTTACAATCCATATGTAGCAGGGAAAATGCAATACAAAGCATCCAAAACAGTAACCAAAAATGTGGTCACAAGATTTCTGGAAGGAAAGTGGTGATGCAGGAGAAGTCAAAGCAACTAAATTGCCAAAAAGGAAACAGGGCAAAGGGATGTGTTGATAATTTCGGTTGAAATGTCATGGCCCATATACAGAGGATGTTCCAAGAAGAAAAGAACATTTTTCGAATAGTACTAACAGCCTATTCATCAAGAAGAGCCTATACTTTGAAACTCTTTTTAGCTGGGGAATGGCCCCTCAGTTCTAAAGCAGTGGTTCTCACGTGTGGTCCCAGACCAGCATCATCAGCATCAATTTGGAAACTTGTTAAAAATGCAAAATATTGGTCTCACCCAGACCTATGAATCAGATGCTTTGGGTTGAGGCCCAGAAATCTGTATTTTATAAGCTCTTCCAGGATACTGTGCAGACTAAAGTCTGGATCTCACTGTTTCACAGAGTAAAGCTGGTGTCTCAGAGCTTTGGAAAATGCTTACCAGAATCAGAATGCCTCAGATAAGCCTCCTTCGCTTCCCATAGACTCTACCTGCATGACCTGGAGGCATAAGATTAGCTTTCCATCTGGAGCAGGAGAAAAGCAGCAAAATACAGTTCATAAATTAATTTTCATTTCTCACTGTCTCAGAAATCTGTCCTCCTTTTAACTGATTATTCTACAAGGAGTGAAAAAGCTTTTTCTACTAATTGAAAAGGATATTAATTATTTATATTTTTTCTTAATTGTATCGATTTGAGGCAAAGACATAATGAACACACATTCCACCTGAAAATCTTGGAAGATAGGTGTTTCCAGATAGCAAAGCATTTTGGAAGTTTACCCTGCTCATATAGAGACCACTGTGATTTTTCTATTAAGCCACATAATTATTACAATAATTATTAGTATTTATTAAGCATTTATGGATGCTAATGTTGAGAAAATCTCATTTAACCCATCGGTCTATGTAGCAGGTGCTATTTTAATTCTCATTTTATAAATGATGAAGCTAACTTAAAGAGGTTGAATAGCTTGTTCAAGATCATAGTTAATAAATATGTGGTAGAGAAGACCTAGCTAGTTCTGATGCCAAACCTTGTGCCATTAATCTCCACAGTCTCTGCGTCCTTATGCCTTTTGCTTGGCCCTGAGGAGTCTCCCAGAGCTTTTCTTCTCTTCTTCACAGCTGCCACCACCTACTCTATTCTGGGGTTTGTTCACAACCAGCATCTACAAAAAAGTGAGACACCATCTAAATGACGTTTTCTCCCCATCTATTCCTCTTCTTACACAGAAAATAAGTATGTAGAGTGTATCATTTTAAAGATTGTATTACCCTCACAAAAGGAAAACCAGATATCTAAAACTAACAAACATGAGAAAGGTAGCATCCTTAAAAATATGTATACGTATGTGTGTGTGTGTATGTATGTATGTATGTATGTATATATGTATTAATGTATATTCCTCGGGTCTTATAAATTAGAAGAGAGACCAGAGAGATGGAGATGAATGAAGTAGGCATGAATTAAATGAAAAGCATGAGATCATTGCAGATGATGCCAGCCACATGAAAGCTCATGTATTGGTTTCTGTTCCTGGCAGCTCCTTAGGAAAAAAGGTTTCTTTCTACCAAATTACAAATCCATTTAACATTCACTCAATAAATACTTACTGAGCACTTACCATATGAGAGACATGATTCTGGGCTCTGGCAGTACAACCAACAGTGAAGAAACAAATGCAAAAATACCTCTAGGTAGTCAATGCTTTGTGTTGCTAGCCTCCATTATACCTTGACATGCATAAATGCTCTGAGAGAGTATTTTACTCAGGGAAAGAAGAAAAAAGAGTATTCATGTGTAGGTTGCTGATTTGGCCATGAGGATAGCACCGAGAGAGAAGAAGTAATGAAGACAAACTTCCTTTATCTCATAGTCTTAACTAGGCTTTCCTTCAGATAGAAAGGAAATAATTGGCTATTGGATATCGTTCAATAGAGACATATATTCAGAAATTTTAGGTATGCTGTCATCCAGCATAGAATAACCTCAAGAGTGAATAGGATATAGGTTAGTTAAATCTGAATTTGAAAAAGTGAAGAGTAAAAGACCCTTAGCTCTAAAGAAATGTGGGTAGAAGCCCAGGTGAGGGCCATATCACCTCCAAAAGGGTCATGAGGTCATGATGCGTAGGAGTGGACAGGTATGCAGAGGGAAGGTGAGGATTACAGTGGGTGAAGAACTGGGAAAGAAAAACAACCATGGCTAGCGTGCTGTGAACAGAGCCCTGGGCCTGAAGGCAACGAACTTAAATTTGATTTCCTGCTTTGCCCTGCATAATTTTGAGCACACGAGGCAATCCCTCTGAACCTGTTTTCCCATCTTTAAAATGGACACAGTAACACCTATCTTAATTACACCACAGGATAGTGTGGAAGTCAATATTAGAATGAGATGCTAATAAAATGCTACACAATATAAAACTTTTCATGGTTTTATCCTTATTACACTGTAAAGTAAGGCACTTCAAGAAAAAATTTTAGGAAGAAGGATATAGATGAATGGATAGAGACATACACAATATGCAGAAAGAAAATTATTCTTATTATCCACTACCATGTGAGCACTCAAAAACACAGGCCAACTCTTAATCAGATTTGTGTCCCAAGATCTAGCATGTAATAAATTATCATTAAGCATTGGTTGGATAAATGAATAAATGCACCAAAAAAGGAAGTGTTATTAATTTTCCTAGGGCCGACTCTGGAGAAAATATGAAGGGCCATTTATACCTTTCTTGGGATGGAAATATGAAGTCATAAAATTTACTTCACCTATTTTATAGTAGTTCTAGGTCTGGACTATACCTCATTTAACTCGTAGATTTCCTAGTTTCTTGCTACTCCAAGTGTACTTCCAGAACAATACCAGTCTGCAAACTATTTGTGATAATATAAGTACGGAAATTGAAAGTATTTAAAAAATTTTGTAGCAAAATTACAAAATTACAGTGTAATTTTACATCTATTGAATCTTTTTAAAAGTTGGCTTGTATTTTTGGTGTCTTGTAAGTTCATTTTTCTATTTAATTTATTGTATGTCATTCACTAGGTAGTTTGAGAAGCAAACTACTTGGTTTATTGTCCTAGTGCTGTCATTAATCTCTCCTTTCAAATATTATCCATGGTGATACTCAAGATAACATATTCATGGACATCCTTGGACTTTTTATGATTTCTCTAAATTAAATAAAATTGAGTTAAGAGCAGATAATCAGATCCTGGTTTAGATCATTTCCACTGTATTAAGTCCAGGAGGGATAGGGAACTGGTGTCTCGTGGTATCATGGAGAAGATCCAGAAAGCCAAGATTTTACCCCAACTTCTCCATGAGTGCAGATTGCTGGACCCTATCCCCAGAGTTTCTGATTTAATAGATATTGGGCGTGACCTGAAAATCTGCATCTCTATCAAGTTCCATCAGCATTAAGTGATGCTGCAGCTACTTGGTTGGGAACCTCACTTCGAGAAGCATCACCCTGGACTATGAGGCAGAAATTTTTGGCTTTTTCATTGACCTCATCTAAATACCTTTAAATACCAATAAACACCAATAAAAAGGTATTTATTTTCTTTATTCAAAAAAGAAAAAAAAAAAGGCTAAGAACCACTATGCTATACGCCTGAAACGAATATAATATTGAATGTCCACTGTAATTGAAATTTTTTTTTAATTTTTAAAAAATGACTAATAATTACACAGGTGTACCTAGGGAAGAACACATATCAGAAACCTTTTTTCTCCCACTGGGGTGAGGTAAAGCTGGATTAGGGCTGATATTTTAAAAGCGGAACCATTGTTTTCAGAGACTAGAAGTATTGGTCCTTCTGCCCGCTGTCCTCATGAGCAGCCCAACAAAGAGCTCATCTTTTCAAATTTAGAATATTCCAGGCTCATCTTAATATCATTTAGGGGCCAGAAACTATACCCAGTACTTGATGTGGATTATTTCATTTAGCTCTCACAACTTCCACATGAGGTAGTTACTAATCTCATTTTTCTAATTAGAAAACTAAGGCTTAGAGATTTTCAGGAAGTTACCCAAGTTTATACAAGTGGTAGTGATGGAGCTAAAATTAATTTCCAGTCTGCAATATGGCAGAGCCCACATCCTTAACCACCGAGCTATAATGACGTAGAACAGAGCCAAATAAAAAAAAGAAGGGGAAAGGAGAGGAGGCTTTTTGATGCTTTTAGGGTTACTTATCCTGTTTTCCCCAACTCTCTCAATCCCCAATAATGAAGGATGGTGACAGAGTCAAAAATTATATTGAATTTGAAAGATCACAAACACAAAAGAGTACCTCTATGATTCCATATATATATAAAGTCCAAGAATATTCTAAAGTAATATTGATGACAGAAATTAGAAGAGTGGTTAGCTCTGGGGAGTTGTGGACAGTACAGGACAGAAAGGAACTTTCTAGTGTAATAAAAATACTGATCTGGATAGTGGTCACAAGGGGAGATATATATATATATATGTGTGTGTATATATATATATACACATATATATATATATGTACACATATACACACACACACATATATCATTTCATATAAGATTTGTGTATTTTACTGAATGTCGATTCTACCTCAATAAAAAAGGTACCTGTGAGCAAAATATACACACATGCACAAATATACATATGTCTATATTTTCTAATTCATATTCAACCATATATAAGTAATTCCTCAATTAGTTTCTATAGGTCATTCAGAATTACCATCCCATTTCACAGACAGATTAAATAAGGTAGAGAGAGAAATCTATAGCACATGACTGATTTTCTAGTTCCCCATACTCTTTATAACTTTAATTACAGAGACAATGAAAGCTTTTATGCGTTTGGCCAGACACATTTGTAAAAAGGCAAAATTAGGTATGTAATGTATGGCCCCAAACCATAAATTACATTATTTTCACCAGCATGTGGTTTTATTTAGGACATTCAAGGTGATTCTGAAAAGCTAGTTGTTTTTAGTGAATTGCTTTATTTACTAAATACATCAGTTCACCTGTACTTTTCTCAGCTTGGCCTATGGTACTGTGTCCCCCTATTTCTTTGTCAGATAATGGAAGATAATTCCCTGAGAATCCCATTTGCTATGTCCATCCATTTATATAAGGTCACTTAACTAGGTGTCCTCATTAAGTACCACTCAAAAGTTTCATAATTTTTCTGGCACCAGTGCTCTCCCATTTCTCCCCCAATGTATTTTGTGTAATTTATTCTTGTTACAACTCATCCCCCTTCATCTGCCCATAAACCGCAGTCATGATATTTCATGATATGGCCAGCACCATATAATTTACGAAAACAGCCTCGCATACCTAAAGGTCTGTTTAGAAAGAAAGAAGAAATTGTTGCAGAGAAAGCTCAGTAAAACAAGTGGAATCGGGACGTTTCAGTAGCGACAGCGCAAAGAGATTTTTATAGCGGTAGTTTCTTATTCTTACACATGGAGCAGACGCTTGCAGGGGGGAAATAAAGCAGGCAGCAATTTTGTGTTCCTAATTAAATTGTTTGCCACCAGTGGCAAAACAGAATCTGCCACGGTTAAACAGGCAACGTGGAGGTAACTGGCATTGGCATACTAAAAATATTTCGGTACAAAGAGTAATAAGAACTATTCTCAGAGAAAGAACGACAAACCTAAACAAATAAACAAAAAATAAATGCATACCTTTGAAGTACTTTTTGTGTATGAGAGATCTGCCTTGAATGTTGAGATGAACAAAAGCCCAGAATTCGTAGGAAGCAACATTTTTAACCTATCCCATTGTATCCAGGTCAGCAAGATCCTGAAGAGTTGGTAATTCTCCAAGCCACAGAACAGCAATCCACTTTCTCTCCCCATGCCTTCAGGTACGGTTGCTATTAAATGTAACAGGAGTTACAAACCATAAGAGAAAAAACAGATCTGTGTCCCGTATTCCACTAGAATTGTGAATTTAATTTTCTATTCTCACTGCGTGGGGTTCCATTGAAAATAACTGCATTATCTGTAAATGTACTGGAAAAATAGTTATTATCTTCATTAACTGCATGCTCTTTTCATTTTCTGTCTTGGACGATTGCAATACTGGTGTTTTTTTTTTTATTTTAAATACTGGTGTTATTTAAAAATATTCTTAAATTATAATTCTTATAGAAAGTGTTAGAACTATTGCAAGTCTATCACAGCATTGAGAGAAAGTGCTCCTATTCATATCATAACTGAGAAATAATGAATAATGCTGCGGTTTAAATGGTATTCTGAGATTCCCATTTCAAGACACATTCAGATGCTTTTAGAGTTAAATAATACCCCCTACTACCTTGAAATTACAGAATCAGCGAGGGAAAATTAGATTTGCCTTCCATAAGTTTAATTAAGATTTAAATCCTATAAGATTTACTTCCTAACGGTGCTACCTGATTTCCGTCTCCAGATAAATGGTAAGCTGCCCCCCGCTCCAAAAAAACTACTAAACAAAAACCTCCCTCATATTAACATAGGAACCCCCTGATGCTTGAAGCTGAGACTCATGACAGCATCTCACATACTTCATATCTAGTATCCTTATTTTTCTTTAATATAAAGAGTAAGATAGGGCTGAGAAATGTGATCTCTGCTGGCAGAAAAGAGAGCTCTCTTTTATGAACACATGAAAACCTGTGTAACTTTAGAAACCTCGATGTGATTGAAGGTTAGTAAATTTTAAGAGATCTCTCTTTAAAAGGGTTTTATGTTATTCTTTGATAAGCTAGTTCATTTTGCCATCTCAGGATGCTAAGGAGGCTGGTATTTTTTCCTGGCTGAGTAAATGACATCACACAGGTGGCATATACCATAGTAGCAGATACAAGGAGCAAAGTGCACAGAGCCAGAGGTGCCTCAGGGATCTGAGAAAGCAGAGAGGAAGAACAGGAGTGTGCAAAAATCCCTCTGGTTAGACATCCTTCACTCCCAGAGTGTGCATTATTTGTTTGTGTATTTGTTTTTAAAGAACGACTATGTGTCTTCGAGATTCTGGGAATTAATATAGGGTTGTTTTCTTTGCGTGAGAAATGTGATTGTAAATATCACTTCTCTCTACATTCATGAAATGCTTATGTTAAGAAAATACAACAGGACCCACAAAAAATCTAAATGCCTACTTTGGTTTGTTAGTTGTTTCACACATAAAATGCTATGTTCATAAAGACATATAAAGATAATTCTATATATGACTTAATAATCATTCCAGTGTATGTGCTACCGAAAGATATAGTACTTAAAAAATACAATATACTCCTGTTTTCCTAAGAAAATTAGGGAGTGTGTTTAATGTTGAAATGCAATAGAATTCCTATGGAAGCACTCATGACATCCACATGAATACCAAATGAGTTCATTATGATCTGTGTTATTACAATGAATACCAAATGAATTAATAATGCTGGAACACTCAAAATGAAGTGTTACCATGTGTTGTGGTATAACAAATATGGTTAAATATTATGTGATTAAAGTTATTATAAGCTGAGTCTCCATCAAAAGAAAGCAAAATTCCATCTCTGTGGCAGGGAGTTGAGAATGGAATCAAACTGTTGTTTCAGAGCGTTGTGATTCTTAACTTTGAACGGTCCCTTCAAGCCTTTCTCCAAATACTATAATCATTTAAATTACCTTGGTTCGAAGTGGCAGAGGAAGAGGGAGGGGAGGCGGAGGGTGAAGTGATGGAGTCGGGGTGGGAGGTAGGTTGGTGAGAGAAGCAACTAATATACTTCAAGAATTCAGTGAAGATGGAAATGTATATATGATTTTTCGTAGTTTACATATTAAGAAATGAAGTTTTCAGTTTAATTATTCTCCTCTAAGGACAAGCTTATTAAAATAATTATTTAACATATATTTCAGGAGAGTGAAGCAACGATAAACAAGGACAATTTCTCCGGTTTTCTAGCTGAAGTCCTACGTTTATGTGTCAGACATTCCACAGCAATTTCTAAAATACATTATTTTTAATAATGTAGCCCAACTGTATTTGTGTAAATTATCACCGCACATTCTGTTGTCAGAAAGCTGGACTCTACGTCTGCATTGTATTATTTATGCACTTAGATGGAATACATCGTAACAATTCATATCTATTATAGATTTAGTAAGACAAGAAGGCATAAGTGGATTTAATCAGACATGTAATTATTTTTATGCCTCCAAGTCAAAAATATGCGTAAATGAATTTATGGTTATTTGGCAATCAGGAGAAATGGTCTTTATAAACGTTGAAACAGCTGCTGGTAAATATATTTGCAAAAGGAAGAAAATGGCACTTATCTTCTTGTTGGATAAATGAAAAAGGAATTCTTAGCTGTGTGCAGTAACCTAGCTGTTAAATATTTGCTTCATCATCCTTACTATTACATAAAGATACATTTAACATAAGAAAACCTCTCTTTTCTTTCCTTCTGCAATAATGGAGCACATTTTCTCGTAAGAGAATTTTTAGAACACATCTGTATCCTAAAAAGCTCTTTTTTTTCTAAGTCTGAGCGATTTCTGTCATGCTGTTTGACTTTTCATTCCCATTTATTCTATTATTTGTGGTATCATTCCAGTTCTGGAGATAGAATACTCTCATTTAAAATAACAAGCCATGATAATGCAGACACTTTTGTCAAATACGTTGATTGTGGTGTCTATTAGGATTCCTCGCTATTGCTTTTACAATGGCTTTAAGACATTTGTTAAACTTTCTGCCACACACAGGAGAATGCAATTCTTGTACTACCTGGCTGTGATTACTTCGTCGTGTCGAAGCCTCTAATAAATTACACAACAGTAAATGTAGATCTTGGACAAATACCTTGAGAAAAATCTAATTTTCTTGAAGTGCATCTTTTTTCATTCTTTCAAGTTTTCAGTTTAAATTTAGTGCCTTTGGTGAAAAATTAATAACACCAGCACCTGAAAATTTCTCAATAAAATTTCTCTGCAGCAGAGCAAAAGGCTAAAATCTCTGTAATGTGTCAATTATGACCCAGATAGATTACCATATGAGAAATTATTTCATTTTTCTTGGATCAAATATAAAACAGCTATAATATATTTACGTCGTACTGAAGGAGGCACACTAAAGACATCCTCGCACACAGTGCGAGGGCAGGCGGCATAAATAAAGCTGTCACTCTCTCTACAAGGTGAGCTTGTATTTAAGCATGCATCTGGGTTTTATGCATATGATGATTTCCAATACTAACCGTTCGGGTGACGCTCAAATAATAACACACCACTGACTTAAAAGTCACTTGTATTCGACTTTTTTAAATCACGGGGTTCTCTTTCATTCAGGTGTGTTGTTTCAATGATCAGTAGCATTTCCAATAAATTATACACTGACCAGTTGGAAGAGCTTCTGCCTGTTATTGGAGCAAACTGTGCAACCCTCCTCTGTCAGATGCTGCCCTCCCAGCCCTCAGTCCCTCACGGAGCCGAGTTCTTTGGCAAACGACAGAGTGCCCTCTGTTGATGGAAAAAGGAACATACGGTGCAGGATACAGAGAGAAACTCAGAAGTCGCAAAGCTGAAATTAACCCGTACACATTTTAAACTATAAAAATTTCGATTTAATGGACATCGATAGAGTGCAGACTGTTGCAAGTTCAGAAGCAATTGTAGGAGTACATCTATTTACACAAACACACACAAACGCACACGCTAGTTATTCAGTTTCTATATACCTGGAAAGGCTGAAGACTTTCTACTCTGTGTAGTTAGAGTCACCCACACACACATGTATTTCCATTCAAATATTTCTGGAACCCAATTTGAAGACTTGGCATGAATAATGATGCTAAATGCTCAGGATCTATAATTTAAATATTTTTAAATGAAAAACTATAATACCTGAACAGGGAGATTTCTAATTCCCTCGGGCTCAGGGAGGTGGAGGTGGGTGGACAGAAAGCAAAACCGCTGAGAGCAGCTTTGAGCTCGGGGATGAAAAATGGATAAACTGGTTTGCTGTCGTCGCTTCCAAACTGTTCTAGTGAGCATTTATAAAACAGTAAATTTTATTACAATTTTAAAGCAGTAATTCACTGATGGTTGCTCACCTCTTTACTTTTGTATTTCCATTTACTTTGTATTGGAGGGAGGGAATCACATCTCACAGAAGTGGCACCTTTACATTTTAAGGCCATTCCACATGTTAATTAGTTTAAAGGCAAACACGAAAAATGTTAACTTGCACCAAAATACTTGCAAGTAACATTTTAAATTTTGTGGACTGTCTTGACGGTTTTGGAGAAATACATTCTAGTTGCTATTGGCATGTTTTAAATGTCTTCTGTCTGAGAGACTGAATTTTGGTGAACTCCATGTATTTAGGTCCTTCTCTAGCTGCCCTTGTACTTAAACCTGAGTATTTGCAACCACAAAATTAACCCAATGTCGGAATTTGCTTGCAATCTTCAATTCCATTGTTACAAAGGGAGAGCTTTCTTTTTTAAGGTTCCATTTGTAAATGCTAAATGAAATTGAGCATTGATACATTAAGCTTCATGCTGTTGCTGAGAAACACTGCTGGCAAGCTAAGGGTGCTGTTAAATTGAATTTTCCTGATATAGTATCGGTATTGATGAAATTGACCAGATAAATTTCTCACTACTCTTTTTTGTTTTCCTTACAGAGACACTAAATTTTTTTTTTTTTAGTAAGTTTGCTGATTCTCGACTTCTAGATACCCAATCTTTATCTATTTGAAATAACTTTGTTAATGTGAATTTGAATGCCAGTCACAAGATTTGTTTGCCTGCATGTGACGTGTGCTGAGGAACTCATTTAAAACATGAAATGGAATTTTCAGTTGACAATGGTCTTACAAAATGGGGCTAGTGATGCTTCAGAGGGTGTTAATAGGCGCAATCCAAATAGCTAGATGCAAACTGAAAACTTCAGTTGGCATGTCTGAGATTTCAGCCCGCTGGAGCCTCTGTATTGGAGGGAACTGCAAACAGAAGAGAATGAGACACTGTTGCATCTCAGGATTGACAGTACACTAGAGTTTTCAAAATTCCGAAGTGTTTTACCAATACTTCCTAAATCTGCTTTCCTATTTATATCTACCTTAGCTCTTACATGTTGATGTATTATTTTAGGATTTTTCTCTGAATCACTCTATTTATTTATTTATTTTTTTATCACGAGCATAATTATCTTATTTCTATTTCTTTTTTCAAGCACCTTAAACAGAGACAGGGAACAGAACCTAAGGATAGTAAACACTTTATTTTTTTTCTGTTGCTTAACAACCGAAAACAACACAATTATTAAAATGTAGCTATGTCAAAAATGAACATGAAGTTCCAAAAATTATTTGCTTTGCTTCCACCACTTTTATTGAAGCTTGAAACTAAAATAAATTTACACTTAAAGAAAAAATAAGATTTAAATTAGAAATTAGCTAAACTCAAGTTATAATTTGCTTTTACATTAACAAAGAGCATTTAGCTTTTTTAAAGGTTTCTCCTTTTCCCAAATAATTTTGTTATTTACATAAATTAAATTGTAGAATAATTTCATGGCAATATACAATATTTTATAAGGCAATTCAGTTAAAGAGGTGCTGAATATTTTAGAAACAGTCCACCAGAGGGCAGTCAGCTTTTAGTCTAACAGATTTGAAATAGATAAATGTATTGCTATGGTTGAATTTTAAATAAAATATCTGTTTAAATACCATTACTTTTTGCATGTAGGAATTGAACAAAATAAAAGTCGTGACTTGAGACTGAGAGACCTAAGGCTTCAACCATTTTGAGTCAAAACCACCAGAAGACTAACAATTCTAACTTTTGCCCTCTGTACATTCTCACACTCAATTTTTCTACTGTAATATTTACGTTTGGTTAAACAGTAAGATTTGCTTTGATTTGAGATGCCTAGGAGTATTGATATTTTTTAATTAACAAAGACTTTGGGACAAGCCCTTAGGAAAGAGGGGATGGAAGGAGAGGGGGTAGGGGTGGATAGGAAGAAAAGAGTTTCCTTACCTTTGTCTCCTGTGAATTCCAAAGTAGTTTAGTATGGTTTTAATGGTGAATAGTGTGCTTCATAATATATGTATTGTACAAACGATGCAGAGGAAATTGTGGAACATGTGACTGGGGATTGGAAAAACCATAGTGTATTTCCTCATGCAGATATCAGGGATGTGGGCGTGAAATGCCCTCTAGTCATCTCAATAGTTGGAGATAATTTTATCCATTTAGAAGGAGATTTTAAAAATGCTGAGATCCTTGCACATACTGTTTATTTAAAATAAGCAAGAGCCATTGAGGTTTGGACAATATTTTGGCATTATTGTTATTATTATTTGCAGAACTCTGGTGTCACAATTCTAAGCCCTGGAAACAAAATGCTCCTTTGAAAGCCTGAAAAAGACACTATGAATAATAATAATTCCTATGAATGTTTAGGTACTTTCAAATATTCACTCATTTGTTTTGTTTTGTTTTGTTTTAATAATAATCCTACAAGATATTGAGACCCAGATTAAATGACTTGATTAGGGTAACAAAACTGAGACTTAATTGTCATCCATCTTCCTCATCACTAACTTGCTTTGTAACTCAAAACCCAAGGAAAAAGCTCGAGTTGTGGGTGTGTTGTTTCCCCCAAGGGCTGTTAATTTATTTTCATTTTATTGTTTTTGTCAAAATGAAAACCAATTTTTTTCTGATTATAAAAATCACATGTTTATAAGAAAATGACGATTGCACAATCACAGAGGTTAACGCTCTTAATGTTATAACGTATATGCCTCTAGATATTTCATATATATATATATATGCACATATATACATATTTATAAAAACGAAATCACACTGTGTACCCTGTTTCACAGCATAGTCTATGTACATGTCAATATGTCATGGACATATTTTCATGTCATAATGAAAGATAATAGGTAATAGCTAACATCTACTGAGTGTTTACCATGTGCTAGGCACCCTTCAGAGCATTTTACTTGATTTATTGTATTAATTCTCACAACATCCCTATGAAGTAGTGTGATTTCTCCTATTTTGTAGGGGAGAAAAGAGACTACTGGGCAACACACAAACCCCGTATCTTTACTCTTTTGCTTCTTAAGGGCTATATAGTATTCTGCTGTATGAATGTACCATCCTTCATTTAACCATTCCCCATTGGTGGGCAGTTCAATGTTTTTGGAAAGGAAAATTTCCTGAAAGGGGAATTCCAGTGTCCAAACTAGTATCTTCTGGTATGTACAGATATACCCCAAACCATTCTCAAGCTTTCTTATCCCACTATCTTCTTAAACTCCCCTTTTCTCTCCACTCATTCCTAAAAAATGACTCAGATCCATTTTTCAGGACTTCTAAACCTATCTCTTGTCACTGCCCCTGAGAGACAGTTGCTCCAACTCAGGAGTGAGATGGCCAGAGTCAAAACTAGACTCTGCTATTTACCGAGTGATCTTAGGCATCACAGTAGTACCCCCTGCTCTGCATGGATACATTCCAGTACCCCTATGAGATGAGTGAAACCTCAGAGAGGACAGAACTGTCTATATACTATGTTTTCCCCTATGAATACATACCTATGATAAAGTTTAATTTATGTTAGGTACAATAAGATATTAATAGCAATAATTATAAAATAGAACAATTTTAACAATACACTGTAAAAGAAGTTAGATGACTGTAGCCCGCCTCTCCTCTTCTCTCTCTCTCTCTCTCTCTCAACTGATCTGATAACTGAAATGGCCAGTAAGTGACTAAGGAAGTGGGGCACAGCATAGATACACTAGATAAAGGGATGATTCACCCCTTAGATAAGACAAAGCAGGATAGCATGATATTTCATCACTACTCAAAATGAAGTGCAACTTAAAATTTATGAATTGTTTATTTCTCTAATGTTCCATTTAATATTGTCCAACGGTGGTTGATCGTCATTAACAGAAACCATGGAAGGTGAAATCATAGAAAAGGGAGAACTGCTATACTTAATCTCCCGGGGTCCATCTTTCTTAGTATCAAAATGAGGATAAAGTATCTACCTCACAGAGGTAGGGGGGCTTTTGGGATATGCAAAGTGCCTGGCAAATAGTCTGTTTTCAATAAACACAGAAAGGAATGCCCCCTTATTTGAGGCATCTCAAGATCAGAAGGAGAGAAAATAGTGTAACCTACATTGCTATAAAAGGCGAACTCCCATTTAAATGCTAGACTGCTGTGTCTAAGGACTTCAAGAATTTTAAGTTACATTTTCCTTATCTTGATCCACATATATAAAGAAAACCTGAAATGAGTCCCCTTCTTGAATAGGAATTTTTAGATGAAGGACATTTAGAAGAAGACCAACAAAAATTTCTTGAAGAGAATTTTTTTTTTTTTTTTTTTGCCACCCAATCAATAAAACCTTGGGAGAAAGAAGTTTGAAGGGGGACAAAGTAAACCATAAATCTCTTTCTCGTCATTCCTTTCTTCTTAGATAGTCCCTTGGAGTATCTATAAATACTAAATTATGAAGATTTGTAATGTACTCAAGACTGTTTTAATCGGAGCCAGTACCAAGATGCTAAGTCCAAGTCTACTCCTTAAAATGGTTTCTGCTGCAAATGTAAGGCTCCGCCATTCGTTGGCCCAGCTGAGTGCCTGTCAGAACTTGAGATGATGAATTCCCAAGCACATTGCTGCGACGTAGACATCAGCATCATGCTTTTGAGTATTCACACTGTGGCAGTGCTGCTGTTGTGAGCAAGACTCTTCATTATCTGCAGCTGTCCAGCAGCAAGACCAGGAAAACTGCAAGTTACTCTCTCTGAGACCAAAGATGCTGATGAGAATTTGCCCAAAAAGCACAGAATGGCAGAAATCACCAAGAGCACATGGTCTGAGGCTTGGCCATCAATACCGATGGGTAAGCCGCTTATATGATAGACAGTTTTCGTTTCTTGGTAGCAAAGATCTGTGAGCTAACACCAAAAATGGTCTTTGTTTCATATGCACCCTTTGGAATTTAAAATAAATGAATTTAGCAGTGAAGTATCTCTGGATGCATCTCCCACTGCTGCCAATCTGTCAGGAACATCATTAACAGAGTGAGCCTTAGGGGTGAAAAAGTTAATTTCTTTGAGCCTAGATAGCTCTGAGTTCTCACGTGCCTTATCTCACACACTTTTCACAAGAATCCTCATAATCTGGCATCTTGTTGATGAGGCAGTTGAGCTACAGGTTAAGAAATTTGCCCAAGCATTCTAAATTAGCTCATCCAGTATCTCGTAACTCAAAGTGACAAAGCTGATGCTCAGATCCAGATCTTTTTATTCTAAGCTCAGCACTTTTTCAATTATCCTGAAGCTGATACCCTCCTGAAGATTTTCCAAAAGCCACCAATTAATGTAAGTCCTGGTAGGGCCTTGGGTGAGGCAAGGAGCTTCCATATAAAGAGCCTGCTTGTTTCCTCCTCGGGGGTTGATCAAAGGCACTAAAACAGACATCAAAACTGACATTTATAACTCTTATTTTTACTGCCTGGACTTCAAAAAGTGATAAGTATCAATCTAGCTACTGGCGTTTAGGGCTGAAAAAGTCCTGAAGTAATCTAATGGACCACGTTTTGTCTTTTGTCAATATTGCAACATCTGGACTTAAATAAGAAATGTCCAAATGACCCCAATGTTGCAGTCAAGAACTGCATCCAGTTAGTAACCTATTAGGTAAAATTGTTGGTGTAACTAGCTCTGGGTGAAAGTCAAATAAAAGTCAGAAAAGATATGTCTAGGTTTTGTATGTTGGTACTATAGTTGCAAAGTGGAAATGCTTCCTTTTCTAATCTTTCAGCATTTAAATTTTACTCTGTGTTTAGAGAGATGCTTAATTTTCCTGTGCTGAATCTTCAAGTTTCTAGAGCTCAGTGGCTGTCTCTCTTTAGGGCATAATGAAGCAGTTTGTCCCACAGAGTATCAATCAGGATAAGCTAAGCTATAATTCAATAACAGACAATCCCCAACTCTCGGTGACTTCACATTACAAAGGTTAATTGCTCACTCGCATAACACATCCATCTCCAATTGACTGGGAACTCTGCTTAATGTGGTTCTTGCGCTGAGACCTGGCTGAGGGAACCGCCACTATTTGGAAATGACAATGTGTTAGTCACGTCTATTTTGTAAGAACAAGGAACACGGCCTTATCCTGCCCCACCACAAGAGGGCCAGAAAGTGCTGTCCCAACAGAGCAGAAAGCTGGGACCCATTGTTGGTGCTACTCGAACAATATTTACATTTTAGAAAGGGGGGAAAAAAAGTCTCTTTTGCACATTGCTGTTCACATGAGAACAGTTTTAAACATTATGAAGTGTATATGGTAAGGGAAATTTGAGAAATAGGAACACGGAATTTGAGAGGCCGGTCGTCTCTCACCCATTCATGCTAGAGCATCCAACATCTCTTCTTCATTCCTGTATCCAGTCATGGAGAGGTTTCCTGAGCAGCAGATAATTAATGATGAGCAAACAGGGCTGTCATTTCATTCATGGAGTTGACAGTAGTTTGTGGGGAGACAATCCTGGAGGCTGCTACTACACAGTGTGACAGGAAGGTGTCAGAAACATGTAGG
>NW_011888785.1:275460-291614 GCF_000151845.1 Pteropus vampyrus | reverse complement strand
GTCTGTTCTCAGCACTGCAACCAGAGCAATCTTCGCAAAGTCTGTCGTATTATGTCAAGTTTCTGCTCAAAACCCTCTGATGACCCACCATGAAAACCAGAGTCCTTCCACATCACCCTCCATTTACCTTCCTGGCTTCTTTTCCACTTCCTCTCACTTGGTTTCAGCCATAGTGGTCTCTCTGCTGTTCCTTGTACGAGCTTCTGCCTTAGGATATCGGCTTTAGCTGTTTCCTCGTTCCGGAATCCTCTTTTCTCTAAACATCTAGGCTACTTCCCTGGCTTTCGTTAAGTCTTTCCTCAAATCTCACCCTAGTGGGGCCTATACTGAGCACTTTTTTTATACTGCACTCTGCACTTCTTTCCTGCCCCCAACACCCCCTTAACACTTCACGCGTAGAATCTAATATACCACATAATCAATTGATTTGTGTATTTCCTGTTTATTATCTGCTGGCATGTAAATAAACCTCTCTAGGATGGGGATCTCTGTTTTATTCATGAATTATCTCAAGCATGTAGAGCACATAGTAGATGTTCAATAACTGCTGTGAATAAATCAAAGAGTAGAGAGAATCTACACATTTTCTACAAAAGTAATTACAAATCTTTGAATTGAGATACTGTAAAAAAAAAAGATTTATTTTAAAAGAATCTTTTCTAGGAGGTGAAGCCAGAAATGCTAAGCAAACCACACAAAACTAGGTCTTCAGATTATTACTCTTTAACTCAGAGAAGTTCGTATTAACAACAATATTTTACTTCCAGTAAAAGTACAGCATATGAACAAAATTCATAAAATGAAGAATTTTATGGTGCTGATACAAAAAACATATGTTAACTAAGAACAAGCTTGTATTTTTATTTCTTAGTATTTTATTGCCTTAGCCAGGCTGTCAACTAACTATAAATTTCAAACATTAAGAGGTACGAATCAACTCACTAAAATATCTGTCATATTTCTGCATTAATAAAATCTGATGTGTTGTAACCAGTGTGGAAAACATATTTGTGACAGAAACTCAAAAATAATTGCATAAGCATAATATTAAAAAGCATGAATTTGAATTATTACTTAAGCTTAAATAAAGAAAAATAGTAGGAGTGCAAGGTTCCTGTTACACTTTCACATTGCTGTTTATTTTAAATTTTCTACAAGTTATGGAGAAATTAAACTGTATACTACTTATGAAAGAGTTCAAATGTAATTGGACACATTCAAGTTATATTAGAAATGTTTCCATTTAATTTAGTTGCTTTAAAGAATAGTTGTAAATTCAACAGTTAATGCTCATTGATTTTTAAAACATGTTAAGTTTTAACCAAAAGAGGATAATTTCTCAATTCGAATAAGTAGTTTCTCTCTTTAGCTAGGCGCTAACATCATATTTGATGGTGAATGCCAAAGACATTTCCATTAAAATAAAAAAAAGTAAAGGATACTATTTCAAATATTATATAACAGGTTTCTGAATATTCTGGCCAATTTATGTGTTATGAAATAGAAATAAGAGATATAACTATTGGAAAGAGAAGTGGAATTATTACCTTTGATCAATAAAATTATGTACTTAGCAAATGAAAATTTTAGAAGTATTAAACATTTCACTAAAGTGGTGGAGCAATATGAAATATTTATCATTATTTTAAATAAATGTTGAAATATTAAAAACATAAAAAGCCAAGATTGTGTTCATAATTATGGCAATGTATATCAACACACCTAAAAAAAGGTAAAAGAAAATGTACAACAAATAAAAGAAGGTAACAATAAACTTTGGGGGGGAGATTTTTGAAAGATTTCCCTGCATAAATGCCTGGACAGTATGAAGATATCAATTTATCCCAAATTGATTTCTAAGGTTAATGTTATCCCAATTGAAATAATTTGTCTTGTATTGAATTAGATTTTTCCTACTCTATGCTTAGAAGTTCTTTTACTCTGCTCTTCTAGTATTTCATCTTTAATTTTTAGCAAAACGATGTAAGCATGTTTGTCTATCGATACTAAGACTTACTTTATAATCTCTCCCCCAGGGACGGCTCAATTTAATCCCTCACCCACAACCATCAACAATTCACATGCTCAGCTGAGCTCGTCTGAAATTTTAGTTCCAAATTATTTTTTCAGAAAGCTTTTAAGTTAATTGCCTTAACTTTCTCAGCTACTTTACTCAAACTTAACTATAAATTTTACTGGTATCGTAGATTCTTGCAAGACACAGGCAGAATTATTATAAGATGACTCTTCGCAGACTTGCCCATGCCTCCTGCCCCCAACCCCTTTCTAAAAGGATTTTTCTGTCTTTCCAGCTTCTTCCCTGATGTCAGTTAATATGAAGTTGACATCAGGGAAATGGGTACAATGAAAAATACACAGAAGTGCTTGCCTGCTTGCTCATTTATATTGGAAAAGGCAGGAAGTTACTCTAGAAAGAAGAAGGAAAAGAAGGAAACAGGCATGGATGTGGTAGGAAAAAGGTTTGGAGATCTTAGAGAAGAGAAATTTTGCATTTGAGGGCAGTTAGCATATGTTGAAGATACTGAGAAAGAAAAATAAAACAAGGATGAGGTTTTAAGTTTTGCAGTACATTATCGATGTAATTCTTTGGGGCATTTTCTCAAGAAACTTCAGAAAAGATTTTAGTTGCTTTGAATTTTTCTACCTATTTATTCGCTTGCTTGTTTGTTTTGCCATTGTATGTTTGAACGTGACTCCTGATTGAGACTGGACCAGAGGGTACCTCAGCTTGATATGGGTTGTGTGTATACATCATTTGAATCAGAAATTTGAACCCAAAGAGAAAAATGAGATTTCTTTGGCACCTGAGAAGGTGTCAAAAGCTTCACTTAGTTATTTTTTACTTTATAACGAATCACCTGGAAACTTGATGGCTTAAAACTACGAACAGTTATTATTTGTCATGATTCTGTGAGTTGGGTGGAAATTCCTTCCAGTCTGGGTGGGTTGGTTTGGCCTAGTTTGTATAATAGCAGAAGAATTCCCAAAAGCCTCTGTTTGAGTTATATTTGCTGTTGTCCCATTGGCCAGATCAAGTCACCTGGCCACGCCCAGAGTTAGTATGGGAAATAGAGTCCACCTCATGGTGGGAACTGCTGCAGATCACTTCAGCCTGAGTAGAGAGAGAGGAATGATTTGTGGCCATTTGTACAATCTGCCATTCTTAGTGAGAGAACATGTTAGTAAGACAGTTTAGCTACTTAAAAGGTATTAATATTTAAAGTGAACTGCAATAAACTAAAAAGCAGTTAACAGAAGATCTGGAACTACCAGTGTGTAAAGAAAAACTCAGGTAGCTCAGCAGATAAAGTTTGGGGAGGTACAGAATGGAGAAAGTGGGGATTATTTTTTCTTTATATGTTTTTTTTTAAATCTCATTATGGCAATAAATACCTGTTACCTTTATGACTTGTGAAATGGAATCTAAAAAAGTGTATCTATTAGTTTCCTAATGCTTCTGTAACAAATTACTACAAAGTGAATGGCATAAAGCAACACAAATGTATTCTCTTACAGTTCTAGACATTAGAAGTCTAAATGACTTGGCAGGATTGTGCTCTTTCTGGAGGCTCTAGGGGACAATCTGTCTCTTTGGCTTTTCTAGCTCCTAGAAGCTGTCTACATCCCTGTGCTCAGGACCCCACGTCACTCAGACCTCTGCTGCCATCTCATCTCCTCTGACTCTGATGTTTTTGCCTTGCTCTTCTAGTGATTACATTGGGTCCATCAGATAATCCAGGATAATCTCCCCATCTCAAGATCTTTAACTTAATCACATCTGCCAAGTCCCTAAGGTGACATAATCACATGTTTGAGGATTTGGATGTGGACATTGGGATATCTTGGGGTGGGAGGCCATAATTCAACCTATCACAATGCATTTATTAAATTAATTTATTTTTAAGCTCCTCAGAGGATCTGATAATCTGCCAAGGTAAGGAATCCTTGTCGTAAGATACGTCTCTGACTACAGCCATAATTTTCTCTGCTTAAGTAATTTTTTCATTCAGAAATCTCCAGATGGCTGCAGTTTTCCTAGTGGACACTAGGAAATGATGCCATAGGGACAAAGCCGTTGCCATTATTTGTTTCTGGGAGTTTCTTACCTCTTCCTACACAACTATAATCATCTTCTCAGGTGTCCATGGTATTAATACATGTCCTCTCAGAAAATCTTCTTACAATCTCTATATTATTAGGCCTAAATGTCCACATATTACCACATGAACCTCTAGGAAGCCGCACACTTAGACAAAATAATGTTTTGGTTGCTATTTGTAGGATTTTTGTTTCTCCACTAAGGGACTCCTTCTGCTGTTTCTCTAGAATAACTGGACTTGATTGAGGCTGACCATGTGAGAGAGATCATATGTGTGGATAACCCACCTCCAGATACACACAAATCTAGCAAAGAGAAATACACTTCAGGTTTGGTGCACTATCATGATCTAAGCATGAACTGCAATTCCTTTCTGACTGACCAGTCATGCATCATATCAGTTTGTCCACAAATAGTTGGTGGCATTGTTGTATGCTTACTGAGTACATGGCAGTATCTAAACCCTTTGGCGGAGGAATCTGAAATAATATATTCTGGTAAAGTGGCCTTGGGGATTTAAATAGAGCAAACATAAGGGCTATTGATTCCAGAATTAAGTTGATTGCCTTAAAATCCCACTTTCCTGCTTGTACATTATCATCAGCAAGGCTGGGACAGATTCAAAACCCACTGGAAGAGTGGTAGCCTCCTAAGTGCCAGCCACGAACATCGATGTCCATCTCCTGGGGAAAGTGCCCAGTTTAAGATGAGAAGATGGAATTTTCCTGGCTTGCAATTCAAAACATTCTAGCTAGAAAAATGAAATCTATACCACTTAAGTATTTATGCCTTAAACTATGTCAAAAATATGCTTTATTACTAGCAGATACTTCTACTGACTTTAAACAACTTCACGTTTATGCTCCCAGGAAAAGGGTCTCTGTTGTGAACTAGGATTGTATTTCTTAGGTTTTCGATGTTGACAAGTTAACCAATAATCCAGGAAAAGACACAGGATCTGCTGCACCTTGCTTGACCTTAGACTTCTCAGGCTCCAGAGCTGTGAGAAATAAATAGGATTTAAGTCACCCAATCTGTACTATTAATCTTTATAGTTCCTTAGAGCCTTGACTTTAGATGGTCATTTTGCCTAGAATGCTCTCTCTCTGATCTATGCATGACTGGCTCTTTTTTGATATTCATATCTCTACTTCAACGTCACCTCCTGAGATTGGCCTCTACTGATAGCATCCAATCTGGAGGAACTGAAAAGACACACTCTAACATTCTCTAATTTAACCTTAAAGGTTTACTTCAGTAACCCATGGGAATCTGAAGTAGCAAGTGATATATTTTTTTCAACCATAATTCACTCTGGTACTAGGATTCTCAAGACTACATAATTCATATGTTCTCAAGCATTTGGGTTACAGCCTGAATTTAAGTCACACATTTTAGAAATGGCCTGATTAGTTCAATCGATATGAAGCAGAGTTCCCATACCAGGGTCCATGCCCTCCAGCCAAAGACTACCAGGAACAAACCTAGAGTTGGAACCGCTGGGTCTATTGTTCCTTGAAACAAGGCAGACTGCAAGCCTTGGGGAGCTGGGAGACACATCAGTAAGACAGTGTGAGAAAGCAGTTTTTATGAGACTTGAAGGAGGTGATTTGGAGAAGGGCTCAAGGAAACAGGGCTTTGCTCTGGATTGGATGCTCTCAGGAAGTGGAGGTGATTTTATCACTGAGTATCTTAAATCATATCTAGAATAAGAGGAGACTAGAATGAGGCTAAAGCCATAACTGTTACAGAAGCAGCAGTCACTTATATTAGTGGGGAGAGCAGACATTTGGTATTTTGTGGTTTATACAGTAAACTTGTTTTTGTCTGTACTTAGATAAGATTATGAAGTTTGTCTGGGGTCACTTTATTATAATCAAAAAGCGACCCTATCAGATATTAGAATTCTGGGAGATTCTGAGAATACCATGGCCTAGCTATGAATGCCAGGTTAGCTGCTCGCCACAGGAAGACCCAACTGTTAAGAGTCAGGCCAGTTCTCCAAGTCAGGGCCTGCTTTCCTTGTTTTCATCATCTGCCTCAGAGATGACTGATTCCTCGTGTCGAGCCCTGTATGGTTATGTAGCTCTTGTCTGATCATAGGATCAATTATGTAGTGGGGCAGCTTTCACCCCACAAATGCTGCACAAGCCATTGTAACTTACCCTGGAAAGACTTAACCCTCCTCCAAATGTAGCTGTAGATGTGGTGGGTCCCTCGGATTTCCTGGACCTCTCCTGATACTGTCCAGGGAAGGTTGCAGTTGCCTTGGGGCAGGAGAGGAAGGGCCTGGGCTAAGATAGTGACTCTGTGGATGTGGAGAAACAGGTCAAAGATGTGGGAGAGGTGGCATTCATAAGATCATCAGAGAGGAGAACTGAGGATTGGGATATTGTTAGTTTAGGAGACTAGGTATTAATGTTGTTATTGACCAAAACAGAGCACATAATGTCCACAGCAGGTTTTGGAGGGAAGTGATAATTTATATTTGTGACATATTTAATTTGAGGTGCTCAAAGCAGAGGTGACCTGTAGGCAGTGGAGTATGAGATTTAGTGGGGAGGATTTAACACCAGGACCCAACAACGTGATGAAGTCAGGTGAGCACCTTAGATGACAAAGGAGAACATATAGAAGAAGAGAAACAACTCTAGAATAAAACTCAAATTAGCCCTTGGGGGAAAAAAAAAAAAAAAAGGAAAAACAAAGTATGAGGTGTTCGTCTGAAGCCAAAATCAACGTTAAGAAAGAGCTAATAAATGTGTGCTTTAAAACAAGAATAATCAAAGGCATGTAGGAAGTCAAAGACTATAAGGACCTAATAAAGAATGGCTGTTTTCATTCATTTATTCAAGAAATATTTATCAAGCATTAAGTGCCAAGGGCTTGAGGCCCTGGAAATAAAATAAGGGATAGGGAGGAGAGAAAACACATAAAAATCTCTGCCCTCCTAGTGCTTACATTTCTCCTCCTAGTGGAGAAAAAAAATAACAAATAAAAAACAACTAAATTAAACGAGATTAGAAGGTAATAAGTATTTTGAGGAAAAATAAGACGGAGAATGGCTTAAGCTGGAGTATGGGAGGGAGGTTTTCAGTTTTACATAGCGTGTTCTTCAGCTAGGAAGTGGGGAGGGATTAATGTGCAGTTATCTGGTCAGTTCATTCTAAAGAGCAAAGAAGTTGTCACTGCTGACATCAGCCAGACCAAGAGAAGAATAGGTGCCTTACACATGGTAGATACTCAGTATATATTTAGTGTACTAATTAACACAATTTACTGGTATTCAAAGAAATATCAAATATTCAACTAGTTCCAGAAGCTCAGTCAACATATAGACATGATGATAGATTGATCTGGAAAAAAAAATAAAAGTATTTAGTAATACCTCTTGATAAAATACATTTAAGGGTTGTAACTTACCAACTTAAAAGATTTTCCTTTGTTTCCTTTCTTTTTTTTCTGAGTAGGCAAAAGAAATTAGTCATACAATAAGTATTTAAAGGATTAGAATGTGAGTGCTTGGTTCAACTGGTTTATATTTCTTGGGGGGATAATATTTTTTTGTTCTTTTGCTTCTGTCCATTGTTTCATTAAAAAAAAAACCTCATATAAACCTTACAGTCTTATTCTGATTGACAAACAGCAGCACACAATGATTTCTTATGGCTGAGGTGTCTAATATAAAATAGATCTGTACACACATATACATACACAATTTATAACATGACTCTGTGTTAGCAGTTAAATGTGTCTTGATTTTTGAGAAGTGAAATATTTGCTTTGCCTCCAGCGCCGTGGAGAGTTCATAAATGATGGAAGTACTTTGGCTTTCAGAGAAACACTATTTCTTTGCAATGCTCCCTCTTTGGGGAACAAATATGAAAAATAAAACATGTCATTTTACATGATACAGAGTCTTTTTATTGTCACCTTCCTGGCTTTAAAAGCAAATGGGACAGATCATGAAAAGACATATTGTAGGTGCAGGTACTACCTTAAATTTAGATATTCTAATGGAGTGAGTAATTCAGTGAGTCTTTTTCTGTCTCTTATTTCTCCCACTCCTTATCCATAGGCAGAGTGACCTGGTGATAAAGCACTAAACTATAAATAGGTGATTTGGTTTTGGCTAGCAGCCTTTCTCAACATATAGCTCTTGAAGATGATAATTTTCCTACCAACATACTCCATGGGAGTGTTGTCAAAATCCATCAGCTTGAGCCCTGGGAATTTAATAGAAGCAGATGTGTGCACATATGGCTTTAAGGACAATTTACCAAATTTTCAGAGATCACGCTGTGATGATCAATTATATGTATATTTTTTGCAGACTTAGAAACTGATACTTAAAAAATTAATGGAACCACACTGAGATTACTTCACACCTACTAGAATGGCTATAATAAAACAGACAAACAACAAGTGTTGATAGGGATGTGGAGAAATTAGAGCCTTCACACTGCAGCTGAGAGTGTAAAATGGTGCAGTCACTGTGGAAACCAGTTTGGCCATTCCTCAAAAAGTTAAAAGTTATATGATTATATGAGTTATATATATGAGTTATATGATTATATGAGTTATATATATGAGTTATATGATTCAGAAATTTCATGTCTACACACATACACCCCAGAATTAAGAACATATATCCACACAGAACTCATAAACAAATGTCAATAGCAGCATTATTCATAATAGCCAAAAAGTAGAAATAACCCAAAATGTCCATCAACTGATAAGAGAGGATAAATAAAATATAGTATATCCATGCAATGATTTAATTAACCACAGAAAGGAATGAAGTACTGATACATGCGATAGCATGCATGAGCCTTGAAAACATGCTCAGTGAAAGAAGGCAGACATAGAAGGCCAAATATTACATTTATATGAAATGTCCAGAATAAGTAAATCCATAAAGACAAAAAAAAAAAAAAAAAGATGAATGGTTGTCTAGGACTGAGGAGTTTGTGACTGAATAGGGAATGACTGATACTGGGTATGAGATTTTCTTTTAGGAGTGATAAAAATGTACTAAAACTAGATAGTGTTGTTGGTTACACAACTTAGTCAATATACTAAATTTTATGGTCTATAAATTATATCTCAATAAAATTGTTATTCTAAAAATGTTTTAAATCAAGGATGTGAAATTTTATTGACTATCAGATGATATAAAAGGATTATTGTTAATTTTTGTTGTAATAATATTGTAATTTTTTAATGGAAATTTGGGCTACTCTTTTTAATGGTCTGTGGTAATGTTTTTAAAACGGGTCTTATGAAGATAATCATTAAATACTTACGAATACATTATTTTTTTAAAATAACTGCAAGCCCCTATTGCTAAGGTGGTACCCTGTTGCTGGATTTTCTTCCCATGGACATGGTGGTTATGAACTCTAAATCCCAGATTAGTGCTGTGAGCTTAAGAAAGTGACTTAGCTGCTGCAAGACTTAGTTTCCTCTTCTATAAAGCAGAGATCATTAAAAGGATTGAAAACTCCCAGGGTGGTTATGAAAGCCAGTAGGCAATCGAGAAATGATGGTTGTTGGCGGGGCAGGAGGATGAGAGGGTGGTGGTTAACTTTATTACATTGATTCCAACATATTTTTTTCCATTTTTAGCAGCTCTAAAATTAGGATGCATATACTAATCAATGGCACATCATGGCTTACTTGGAAAACATTTTCTTTTCTTAGCAGTACATCAAGGAGTATCTTACATTCGATAGCTATTTGGACTCTGAAATAACAGTAATGCTAGTACTATTACCACTACTCTTACTAGTGAGACATAGGTGCTTTTCATTTTCTATTTCTTTAACCTCCTGACACAGTTTATCTTCAAAAAACATTGATTTATTTCTTCTGTCTTCTCTCCCTCCCCCACTTCTTATCTCTTGTTGTCTCCATTTATTATTCTTTCATGCAGCAATTATAGTCAGTATAACAATAAGTGATCAATTTAAACTTCTTCAGAAAAGGTAAATATGTGAAGTGATAGATGTGTTAATTAACTCAATGGGAATTCTTTCACAATGTATATGTATGCAAATTGTCACATTTTTACACTTTCACTTTCTTACAATTTTATTTGTACCTCAATAATGCCACAAAATACTTTGTTTAAACTACCATACAAATAGATAAAAAAAAAAAAAAAGATGCTCTTTTAGAAACAAGGCCATAGCTTGGAAAATAATCTTTCTCAAAAATGACATTTATATAGGAAAGTTTAACTGTATAAGCTAATTTTTATTTTCAAAAGGAAACAAAATGACAATTACATGTAATTCAAATAAAACCCCTTCCACTTTTTTTTTTTCCAAAAAAGTCTTTCGTCTTTGTTTCTTTAGTATCTGTCAGATGGGTATAGGAATAGCTCTACCAGTCTTAACGTTCCATTCAATGTTCTAGGCACTGAGAATAATAGCAATAAACTATAGAGACTGAGTAGCTTACATTCTGGAAGAGTAGGGAGAGAGGGGCCATAAATTAATAAGCATTTACTATGTCAAGTAGTTATATGTGCTGTAAAAACAGTAAAGTTGAATAAAGGGGTTAGAGTGTCATGAGTTGCTTTTTTTCTATAGGGTGTTTAGGGAAGCCTTCTCTGATGAGGTGATATTTGAGTAAAAATAGGCAGATAAATAATCATTATAAAAATACTCTGTAAACTATAAAGTTAAGGAAGTATTTTTCTCTTATCATGCTATAAAATCAGCCCAATCTCTCTGTCCTTATGAAGTTCACGGGCTTGCTGAGAGACAGATGTGGAAGCAATCATTGCCATGCAGTATGCTAACTACTAATATAGAAATGTCTAACCGCTTCTGTGGAAACATAAAGGAAGCAGACCACGACAGGAGCCTTCACAGATGAAATACCATTCCAGCTGAATCTTTCAAAATATTTTTTAATTAAAAATGTTTTTAGCAAAAATTTGTATAACACAGAAAAGCCTATAAGAAAGAAAATATCACCCCATCACATATTTTTAATTTTGTTTTTTCTCCTTCGACATGTAAAAATCAGAATTAAAAGTCTCTCCCTCCTTACCTCTAGAGTTGGCAGACTTTTTCTGTAAAGGGAGATAGAGTAAATATTTTAGGCTTTGTGGGCCAGACAGTCACTGTCACAGCCTCTCAACAATGACAATGTAGCACAAAAGCATCCACAGACAATATACAAATGAATGAGCATGGCTGTGGCACAGTAAATTTTTATATTTTAAAAACAGGCAGCCAACTGAATTTGGCCTTAGTTTGTCAATCCCTGCCTTGCCCTTAACTGTAGAATTTGTAATAAAATTTCTAAATTTTAACTAAGACTTAAAAGATGCATAAGAATTTTTCAGGATAGTGGGCCAAGGGAGGAACAATATAGTGAAGACAATGAAAGACATGTGCAAAGTTATAGTCATGAAAAGAATTCATGGACTATTCAGAGAACTGAACTAACCTTAATTAATGTGGTTAGACCTGGTGTTTTGCAAGCTAAATCAAATGTTTTTGTTCAATAATACATTACTGACAATCTTCTATTTTACTGGGTGGTGGGGGGGGATGATGAGACTGACTAATTTTTGCCTTCATTGTGCTTTTTGAATATAAGTTATCTGTGGGTGTTCATACTTCCAGTTACAGTCATTTCCTAGTATTGAGATGTGAATAAAACATACATCATGACTTCAACATCTTCATTTCTCCCCTGGCTCCAACCACATTTCTGAGGATCTTCTCTAATACTGCTTTAGGCTTTTAAGTTCATCATATTTACTCCTGAACTTTAACATCCATTAGTTTCCCTGACATCTGAATTTTTTTTAACCTAAGAAAGATGATTTAGAAACTTCTGAGTGATGCCTGTAACCCTGTATATTTCTGCTAAGACTTTCTTTCCAACCACCCCTAAATTCTCTTCTGCTCCCTGTATGGCAAATTATATAAACAAAGCCACGTAATGATATACCACTTACTAAGAAAATTTCTTGATAGGAAAATGAAACCAAGAAGCTGAGTGTTTCAAGGACCTCTTAGAACTGCTCTAATGTCTTTGGGCAAATGTGAGTATCATCTTTTAAAGATCTGGCCCAGATGTGATGATAGCAGTTTAGGCATCAGAGAGTGACATAGGTTTGAGTTCTAACTACTTATAAGTGTGGTAAATTGAGTGAATCACCTTACTTTCCTGTGCCTAATCTGTAAAATGGATATTTAATTATTTCACAGGATTGTGGCATTGAAAAACAATTTGTCTAGAAGCTTGGATTGGTATCCAGCAGGTCATAAGTGCTTAATGTAGATTAAGTGTCTTCATCCTCATTAATATGTATGTATATTTACATACTTAAATATAATATCATGAAGCAAAATATGGAAAATCAGTATTCAACTACAAGTGTAGAATTATTTGATGCTGCAAGTAACTTAAATAGTTTGGATTTTAAAAAATTAAAATAGCACTTAAGTCATCTTGAGAAAAGGGGGAGGGATGAAGTAGAAACTGAAATAACATTCCTACCCTAGCTTCTTTTGATTTAGTGTTTCATCTGAAGCCTTAACATGCTTATAATTTTTAATAACATTATTTATTCCTAGTTCTACTTTATCCTCACTCATGCCTTTCTTTCATTGTGCCTTTAATTCATGTTACTTGTTGTATTTTATATTCATACATAAGCTCCCTAAATCCTTTCTGGAACACAATGTGGTATAAATAAAATAAAATAATTTGTGTTGGACATGGCAACTTCAGAAAGAGAGTCCAAAGAAATCAATAATTCTTAACAATGCTTAAAACAGGATAGTCCCAGACCTTAATCTGAGGCCTACTGGGTAACAAAACTAACAGTTTGCCTTTTCTTGAACCTCGTTTACTAATTTAAAAAATTAAAATAGCTAATATTTACAAGTACTTAGTATGTGATGAATATTAGTCTAAGAAATTTTACCTGTGTTTATTCATTTACTTTTCCCAACAGTTCTAAGAGGAAGGTACTATTTATTATCCCCAATGTACAACTGACGATGTGAGTGACAAACAAATTAAGTTACATAAAGTCGCACACCTGATAAGTGGCAAGCTATGGTCCCACTGGAGGCAGCCCGACTCCAAACTCCTAGCCCTCAAGCATTAGGTGATATGACTCACCGAGGATTTATAAAGAACTTAGAAAGAACTTAGAGATCCTTTTATAATTCCTTTCTTTATTTGATTTCAGTTTCATAGGTATTTATAAATCCCATAAAAGATCATTCTCTTATAAATCAATTTACTGCCCTTAAAGTTATTTCTTGGTTCTTCAATATATTTTCAATATATTTATTATTATTTTTTTTTTGCATGGCTAGGAAAGAGAGAGATTGAGTGAAAATAGTGTGCTCTTTCAAACGGTCTAATCGATTTAACAAAATATTCAGAAACATCACTATATCACACACAGTGTCCAAGATCAAGTTGCGAGGCAACTTGGTTTCTGATGAGAGCTCTCTTCATGGCTTGTAGATGGCTGTCTTCTTGCTGTGTCCTCACATGGGGGTGGGGTGGGGAGGTGGAGGGGAAAGAGAAAGAGGGTAGAGGAAAGGGGAGAGGGGAGAGGAAAAAGAGCGTGCGCTCTCATAAAGACACTAATTCTATTGGATGAGATCCCTACCCTTATGGTCTCGTTTAACCTTAATTACCTCCTAAAAGCCCTGTCTACAAATACAATCACACTGGGGGTTGAGACTTCAATATATGAATTCGAGGGACACAACCTTTCAGTTCATAACATGTAAGTAGTGGGAAGGAGGAGAATAGGGTTTGAGCACGGAGAGTATTTCAGGAAGACAATGTAGAATGGGGAGCCCTATTGCTTTCAAGGATGTGAACATAATTTAATAATCAGGGTGTTTGGATACTAGAGATGGGGGGCGGGTACCCAAGTAAGCTGGAGTTTAGTCTTTATTCAAAGAGCAATAGCAATGACAAACCATTAAAAGACTTTCACGACAGAAGGAGCATGATGGGACTAAATTCTTGCAAAACCCTTGTTGTAGTAGGGAAAATAGATTGAAGAGGGACAAGACAGAAGGCAGACAATCAAGGAAACTGTAGTTTTAGGGTAGTGACAATGAGGACACAAAAAATATCCAGATTAGAGAGAGAAGATGTTTAGAGGGTCAAAATAGCAGGATTTAGAGATAATTTGAACACTGTAGAACAAGGAGAGAGAGGTGTCAAAGATGACACTCAATTTAGTGGCTTGGGCTTCCCCAGCACTTGGCACTGGAAAAGACAAGAGCTGCATACCAAATACAAAGACAGAGTTGTCACTGTGTCCCAGGCAGAGCAGTGAGAAAAATCTCCCCTAGTTGCTAACTGCCCCAAACATAGCTGGAGTCTGACAGTCAGAACTTTCTGTCATTAAACCTTTTATAGCCACCCTTAAGCCTTAAAGTTTAAAGGCTAGTAACACCTCATTGGTGTTTGTTTATCAACTTTGACATTTCCACTGTAGAGTTGCCTTCTGAATATTCCTTTTATCTTCAGTTTATTTTCTCAAAGTATATGGAGACTCCAGAGCTCTGAGAAACAGACCTCTCTGATCTTGTCTGAGCAGTCTTGAAGCAAAGAGATCTTAGATTGCTTTTCCGAAATATATACAAATGAACAAGTAGTAGTTACACATTTTAATAACAATAATAATGGCTAATGTTACAGAAGGTTACCAAGTACTGGGCTAAGACATGTAAGTATATATCAAATTTAATCCTGACAACCACCCTCTGACTTAGGTACTATTATTATCTCATCTTGTAGGTAAAGACACTGAGATTTTGGGTTTAAATGACTTGCTAGTAAATCACCCAGCTCAGAGGTCAAATTTAGACTTATTGCTCATGACATTCCAATCCTGATTTTTATACTATTTTGTCCAATTTTATCTCTATGATGGTTTAACAATTGAAATGTAATTGTAAACATTTTTTATTTGTCTATTAAATCATTAGCATGTGAATTCTGATTTAAAATAACCTTTCTCGTTGTTATAATGGAGGCTTATTGTGAGAAACTTGAAATATATAAAGAAAACAAAAATAATCCATAATCCTACCACCTAGAGATAACCATAATTATAATTTTGATATGTTTCATGAAAGTACTTTTCAGTACATATTTTTATAGTCAAGATCAGTGTTTGTACATTTTAATCATGCTTTTTTCATTTAAATTATAAATATAACCATATAACCCTGTCTCCATGCTATTAAACATGATTTACAAATGTTATTTTCAGTGGCTGTAAAACATTTCATTATATGGATATACTATAATTGATGTAACCATTCAAGCATTTTTGAACATTTAATTTTTTCTTATTTTTCAGTGCTACAAATAATACATTTAGTATTTCAAGTTATTTCCTTTAAAAATATCACTAGAAGTGTAATTATTGCTTCAGAAAGGGTAGGCACACTTTTTAAGGCTCTTATTACCTTGAAAAAAAAACAATGGAATAATAGATACTCCCATCAGCAAGAAATAAGAATCCCTGCCTTATCGGATCCTCATCAGCACTGTATGTTATCACTTTTAGATCTTTATTAATAATTTAAGTATTTTTAATAATTTCATTTATTTCCTATTTCTATGGCTACAAATGATATTTAACATTGTTATATATCTTTGGGATTATTTTTATTCTTAAAAAATTTTTATCTTTCCCTGTCCATTATTCATTCACCTATTTATTTATTTACCAAATATTTATTGAGCAACTGTTACGTGCTGGGCTCTATTTGAAACTCTAAAATAATGCAGTAAACAAGACAGGCCAGGACTCTGCCTATCTTGGTCAAGGGAAAAGACAAATAGTATATGGGTTTAAATTTGTTTTTTAAATCTGATGATAAAGGGCCACTCAGACTGCTTACTTAAAGAGGGTAATATGATGAAACTGTAGAGCAGAGTTCTTAAAGTTTTTGGTCTCAGGAACCCTTTACATTCTTAAAAATTATCGAAGACCCCAATGTGGGTTATAGCT